>NW_012133797.1:0-148623 GCF_000403515.1 Pseudozyma hubeiensis SY62 | reverse complement strand
GGGCACGATGAGGGTGGATGAGGAGAGGGGGTCGGTGGGGTGTGGAGGGGTGAGGAGGGAGGTGGGCAGCGTGGAACGGGTGGGCGGAGCGGAGGTCGAGGTGGTGTTGGTGGATAGCACGGGTTTCGGTGGAGTGGGCGAGTCGGCGTTGGCACCGGACGGTGGTGTCTTTGATAAATCCGTGGCTGTTGGGTGGGTAGCTGTGGAGCTATTCTGGGCTGCTGGTCCGGCATCTTGTCGATCTGCGTCGTTCGGTGGCAAGGATCCGCCTGCACCATCTGCAACAATTTTGTGAGGTATCGCTGTCGCCGACGCTTGTTGATCCAGTTTTGCATCCGTCACGCCTCGCTGATTGGGCTCCACATCTGTGCCGTCCTGCAGCTGCACTCCGCTCTCATTCCTATCGGCACCCGACTTGCTCCTGTCACGATCTTCAAAGAGCCACCCACCGCTGCTGCTGCGTAAGAACAAAAGGAAACAAAGGGCAAGTTTCAGTCTCTCTGTTTCCCTGTTCTCTTGCAGCAGCGACGTGGCATCCGCACACAACATCTTCCAACGAGCTTGAACTTTTGTTTGCAATTACTGTTACAACGAGGTGTGGAATGCCGACGGGAAGAGAGGGTTCAAACTCACTACGCCTGTGATTGCTTGGATCCCGCCTCTTCGGAGACGCATTCTCGTTCGAGCTCTTCTCTGCGTTCTCGACGACGTTTGACGTCCCAGTTGTGTACGCGGGCGGTGTTGACTTCCATGATGGTGATCTGTTCGCGCAGAAAGTCGAGGTCCTCTTTGGATGATGTGAGCGACTTCTCTGCTCCGGCGAGTTTGGCTGCGAGTAAAGAGATGGCTTCGTCCAGCGGGTATTCGAGCATGACATTGGCCTACAAGCAAGTAAGAGATGGAAACTTCGGTCAGCGGTAAAGTCAAATGGTGCACAGGATTGGCTTCGCGTGCAAGACCTTACCCCGAGCCACAGGTGCACAGTGTCGACAGGGTCCAACTTGGCTTTGGCGTAGAGCGTATCGTTGAGCTCAAAGGTGGTCTCTATTGATTCTGGATCGTCCTTCTTCTCCTTGAGGAAGTTGACCATTTGAAGCGTCTTGCGGATGTCTGGAATCTTTTCTTCCAGGCCTCGACGTCGCTGTGCCGTGTTCAGCTCCATGAACTTGTACTTGGACATGGTCTCTTGGAACTTTTTGAGAGTGGGCTCGACTTCTTCATCTGGTCCGCCGAGGTATTCTTGCACGTTGGACTGTATGTCGCCGAAGTGGAGAGAAGCAGAGTGCGAGAGAGTGAGTGTATAGTGCAAAGTGCGCGGTGGAAAGCGATGTGAAGACTTACGATGAACGGTGCGTGTGGGATGCCTCGCGAGTTGGTCTCCACTTTGGTCTGCGATGGACCAGCGACGGACGATGATGCTGACGACATTGTTGCGCTAATCCCCGTTCTTGATCGCACCGAGCTGGTGCTGAGGCGATGCTTGCTGGGTGGTGGTCTCGTCGATGAGCAGAGAGTGGAGCGTGCAGCAGGTGTTGGTCTTCTTCGGCCATTTTCAGTCGTACTCTGCTTCCTCTCGCGCGAGATGTTCGTGTGTGTGTCTTTATCTGTCAAGTTGAGCGTGTCGAGCGAGGGTCCACGGCCAAATCCGAAATTCGGGAACAGCAGCGCAGTGTCCGTGCATGGCCTACCCAAGTACAATTGCACACTGCAGTGTCAATCTCTCCATCACTCTCACCAACATCAACCCACCTCAATCACAACCACCATCTGTTGACGCATCATCAGAGCACACAAGCTCCATAACCCAAAGAGCGGTGTCTTCACTTCGCGTCATTGACTTCACGGGACACCTCGAACGTCTCCGCTGCATCTTCAAGTCTGCAAATGGTCAGCGACACCATGTCGGCAACCATCATTGCACCGGGCGAGATCCCGAATGCAACGCCCGAACAGCTCTCGCCCATTCTTCTGCGCCTATTGGAATGTCCCAAGGAGCTACTCTCAGATCTGTCGTCGCAATCCGCGGCTGCCATCGCTGATCTGCCGCAAGACTCGCGACCAGAATCGTACGAAGGTCTGCTCGATGTCGCTCGCTTTTGCGTGGAAGACGAACCGGGATGGGAGGCGGAACGTCGCGCCAAGTTCATCGGCGGGCACCCGCGCATCGGCGCACCGCTCAATGCACCCACGTCTGAGCTCAGCGAAGAGAGTCGGAAGGAACAGATGAAAGGAGGTCAGGTGGATCCTGCCACGCTCGAGAGTAAGTACGCCTGTGAGCTCCCATTAAAGCTTCTGAAAGATATCCAGATTTCGATTGCTGACTCCCTCCTTGTGCCAATGCATCCAGGACTAGCAAGGCTGAATGCTATCTATGAGGCCAAATACCCAGGCCTGCGCTTCGTTACGTACGTCGCTGGTCGATCTAGAGCTGCCGTCGCCGACGAGATTGCGTCGTTGCTCGGCGAAAAGGTGGCTGCACTCAAGGATGCCAAGGACCTTGCCAAAGACGAGGTGCGAGCACAAGGTACCGACGAGTGGCAATCGGAGCTCGACCGAGCCTCAGACGCACTGTGGGAGATCGCAGTAGATCGCGCCGGAAAGTTGACGGCCGAAGCGGAAAGCAAGAGCGACAGCAAGACGGTATCATCAACCAAAGAAGACGGTGAGGATCCCACAAAAGACGCTGCCGCAGTGGCCAGCCAACAAGACAAAACAATCGGACAGGATGTACCGTTCTTATCATTAGCCTCGTTCCGCATGCTTGTTCTCTCTTCTCCCGTCCTCGAATCCTTTTTCAAATCCGACCTCACCGAATCCTTCTACCTCGAACCCGTCGAACGATCGCAGAGCGGAGGCGCCTACGCCTGGCACACCGCGCCAAGTCTTCCAGGAGCTCCCAGGGCGGTGCCCGGAGCAAGCAAGGAGAGCAGCTGGGCGACAAGCGAAGCCACCTATAGTCGCGATGTGACGACGGGCGCAAGGGGAAAGGTGGTCGGCTTCTTGGGAAACTTGCTGGGCGAGGAAGGAAAAGCGAAGATGAATCAGTTGGCAGATCAGGTGGGGCAGCGGTTGCAGACGCATACCGTGACAGGGCCGAGACCGTCGTTTGGTCGGAACTCGACCCTGGATGGCGGCAAGATGGACACGCAGGAGCTGAGAGAGAAGGAGGCGGAGGAGAGACGCAAAGCGGCAGAGGATAGGAAATCAACGCTTGGCAATCGGCTGTTCAACGCGTTGAGAGCGCCGGCCCGCACGCCGTCAACCCAGGATCTGAAGGCTGCCGCGTCGGCGGATAGCTCGTCGATATCAGGATCGGCAGAGGAACGAGGCCGAACGCAGGAGAAGCAATCATCGTCAGGTACGACGACGGCAAAAGCTGACAAGCGGATCAGTCTCAGAGGAAGCGATCTGTCGACAGCAGGACCCAAGGCTGCGGCTGAGGCCCTGCGTGCGGCACAGGAGGCTCTGCTGCAAGAACGTCCTGCCTTTGTGATCGACGAGGTGGGCGAGGACGAGGGTGAAGGCGACGAGGGGGCAGAGAACGCTGCTGACGTGGAAGAGTTGGGCGATGTGGTGGATGGGAATGGGGAGGAGGGCCAGGGCGGACAAGAGGCGCAAGGATTGTTGAGCGGAGACGCTGCGAGGAGGGCTCAAGAGTTGCGCTCGGCGCCCGTTCAATGAGAGCGCTGTGCTTTGTTGTTGCAGCTGTGTACAGCGTATTGCGTTCCTCGTTGGTATGTGTGTGGCGCTGATCACGCCTAGAGTGTGCTCCGCCTATGTGATCAGCTCGAGACTTGGGTCGCGTTTGATGGCAAGGGTAATGCTTGCCTGAGTGTAATTCCAGAAATGTTTGATCGACCCAATCTGATCCACGAAATCGGACCGCTGTGCCGCACAGACCCGCTCGGCAATTGACACTCGAGTCGCCGCGCCTTTGTCCAGACTTGGGCCTGGAAGCTTCACGGCTGTGTTTGCCGCTATGACGCTAGGACACAGCTTGGTTCGGCTTTCCAAGTCTCTCCCTGCCACACCATCTCCGCACGATTGTCGTATTGGTTCCGCGCAAGCACCCTGCTGCATGTCTTTCGCTGCTCTTCCACGAATTTTTGCGTCTCGAATCGTTCCTCAAGCCGTCGCTGCCGCCTCTGTACGACGCCTCGCTGTTCTTCCATCATCCACACGTCTCGCACCTCGAGCTTTTACATCTTCCTCCATCGTCAAGACTTTGTCTAATTCAGGACCGGATCGGATCTTTCCCAGCATGACGACTGTATTCCCTACGCAACGCTTGCACAACAAGACGGTGCTCGTCACCGGTGCGTCAGGTGGAATCGGTAAGGAGACCGCCATCCTCTTTGCCCGAGCCGGCTGCAATGTCATCCTCACCGCGCGTCGAGCCGAAGAGCTGTCCGCCGCAGCAACCGAGTGTTCTCTCGCCAACCAACAAGGTCAGACCGGCGCAGGCGGCAACTTTGCTGCCATCACACTCGATATGAGGGATCGAACCCAGCTCGATGGTCTCATCTCTTCCCTGCCCGATTGGGCCAAGGACGTCGACATCCTCGTCAACAACGCCGGTCTGGTGCTGGGTACCGACAAAGTCGGCGACATCTCCCCCGAAGAGATCGACGTTATGATCGATACCAACGTCAAAGGTCTCATCCACCTAACCCAGATCTTTGTCAAGGAGTTCAAGAAGCGAAACGCCGGCCACGTGATCAACCTCGGCAGCATCGCCGGCAGGGAAGGATATCCCGGAGGATCGATCTACTGCGCAACCAAGTTCGCCGTCAACGCCTTCACCTCGGCCTTGTTGAAGGAGCTGGTGGATACGCCGATCAGAGTGACCGAGATCCAACCGGGCATGGTGGAGACCAGTTTCAGCGTGACCAGGTTTAGAGGGGATAAGGATGCAGCGGGTAAGGTGTATCAGGGTTTGCAGCCGTTGACTGGGCAGGATATTGCGGAGGAGATCGTTTGGGCGGCTAACAGGCCGGCTCATGTGAATATCGCCGAGACGCTCGTGTTCCCCGTCAACCAGGCCAGTCCGTACCATGCGTACCGTGGCGGACACTGAAAGGAGATCGTTGTGCAGGAGGGTAATCCCTTGGTTGCAATGCAGTGCGATACACTGTCCTGAATGTTCGAGAACGTGCGCGGGGACGTGAGTCTGTGCATCCTTCTTGCTCGCTACTCCTCGTCGAAGGATTCTACGTGATCATCTTGCGCTTCATCTTCTTCGTCGTACTGCGCATCCTCCAGATCGTACTCCACCTGCGCCTCTTCCTCCTCTTCCACATCCAGCACATCGTCTTCGTCCTCTAGCTGGTGCTGTCCATCACCACTGTCGCCGTTACCCTGCTGATACTGCATCAACAGCGCACGTTGCAACTCCTGATCTTCCCCGTCTGCCTGTTCCCACGTCCCTTGGCTTTCCTCGTCGTCGTGGTCGTACTGCACCTCACCTTCGGAATCTTCGACGCTGTTCCCTCCATCCCGTCTTGCGTTGTCTGTCCTCGCCAGATCGGTCCTCTGCGACGTACTGGCCGACATCTCGGTTGCAAAGCTCACCTCTGCACCTCCGGCCTCGTCCGCGTCCAGCGGACCATCGCCCCACCTCCACGCCTGTCTCGGCAGCACGCCACGATTCGCCCTCAAACCTCTAACCCTGTACGCCTCCAACCCACCCGCATTCGTCGCTCTCGACGCCACCTCCGGCAACAACCTATCCCTCTCCTCATTCACAAATATCCTTTTCGCGGTAGACCACCCGATGCCATCCGGTTCGACGTGCAGCGTCGACTCGACTTGCTCATCGTGCTCTTGCTCCTCGTCATCCGGTTCCTCCGTCCAGCTGTATTGGGCGGGTGGAAGGGCGAACGAGTAGCGGAGCAGATCGCGTTGTGCGAAACCTTGTTCGGCATCGTCGTGTTCCGCTTCGGCGGAGGAATCCGCTGATTCGTCCGAGTACGAGTGGCGTCGTTTGCGACGGCGACGTTGTGTGTGCGGAAGGGGCTGGGTGGCTGTTCCCCAGGGTCGACTTGCCTGGCCGCGAATCTCGCGTGAGATGGGTCCGAGAAGATCCAATGGATCGGCTTCCATGGTGGCAACTCGCTTGGCAAAGATGCTGTCCGGATCCGGATCTGTTCTAGCACGTTTCTTGCCTCGGCTTTCCCCAGACGCGGCATCGGCCTCTTCGTCTTCGTCGTCTTCCGCGTTGGAAAGATGCCGTACAGCCGACGTTTCACCAACGTTGGCGGGCACCAGCTGCTCCAATGCCAAGTCGGACCATACCTCCTTTAGGATCTTAGACGAAGCCGGCAATCCACCCAGTGTTGCTGCCACCGCCTGACTCGCGGGACCACTCCCATATATGTTGGAGCCTGGCCGCAGCAGCGCCGCATACGAGGTACACCCGGGACCGTGTCGTCGGAATGGCCACATCGGAGGAGCCAAAACAGTCGATGTAGTAGTCCGGAAAAGCAAATTCGGCGACAGATCCAGCTTCTTTGCCGACCTTATCGTGTCGACCTGTGACGTTGCAGCATCCCCATCCTTCGCCGCCCCGGAAGTCGAGCCATGATGATGCGAATCGACATTCCAATCCGTATAGGTGCCTGCGGAGCCGACGAGTTTGGAGCGGGAAGCTTTGTTGATAAAGCTGTTCCAGGCGTTGCTGACTGCACTTCTGCGACCGTGACTGGACTGACCGAGGTTGATGAAACCGTCCAAGCCGCCGCCAAAGTCCAATCCTAGGGTTGCAGCTGTATCCCCTAGACCGGCGCCGAGGTTTGCAGCGGCATTTGCCGAGAGTGTACCGCCGACGATGGCGCTGTCTGCCGCAATCATGCCGCCGAGTGGACCGAAAAGGTTCCCAAAGGGATACGAGGGATGTTGATCAGCGGGTAACATATCTCCATGCATATCGAGAGACGCCGGAACGAGATCCTCGTTTAAGCTCACGAACTCGGATGTGATCTTTGGCCTAGGTACAGCCGGCGCGGCATCTGCATTGGCACCGCCTCCCGCTTCGTCTGCGTCCGAATCGTCATCGTTTGCTCCGCCGTCTCGATTTGCAAAGATGCTGCTGAGGAAGGCATGTCCCGTTCCATCTAGCTCGTTGGCGGACGCATCTATGAGGTGGTTCGATACGAGGGCGTTGAGTTCCGGGTGGTGGTAGAATGTGGACCCGAGGACGAAGGTACCCGGTGGTTGTTGTGATCCGGGGTTGGGCTGGTTGGAGGATGCGGGGTCGTGAGCGGCATGTTGGTCGACGGGATCGAGGAATAGAGGAGGGAAGGTGAGAGTGCCTCTTGAGCGAATTGTAGAGGCGGCCGACCGTTGCGACTGAGTATGCGTGGATGGCGAAGCGGTGCCAGAAGAGCCGGATGCTGTCAGAAGATCATGAGGTGGTGGTACGCGATGTTGTGTGTAAGGAATACGGTTGTAGAAGACGTCGGAAGCCATGATTAAGCATGACAGCCGGTCAAGACTGGCGTGCGAAGCTCTACGTCAGCTTCAGGGACATCTGTGTTCGATCAGAGTAGTGGTAGAGAAGGTATTGGTCCAATCGTTGGTTGCTGTTGATCACATTGCAGCGAGAAAGGGTCCTCGAACGCAGCTGCAGCAAGTCGCCTGTATTTGGCTTGTGCTCCTCCACTGTGCCTTTTTCTTGAGCCGCGGAACTTTGATTTTGTGCCATTTTGTGAGACTCGCAACTTTCCTCGACGCGCTTTTAGGAAATCGGAGCCAAAAGCGAAATCAACAGGGAGAGACGCGTCCTCACTCGGCACTTGAGCAGTGTTTCTTGTTCTCGTCTCGAGTGTTGGTTTGCACAAGAACCTCTTCTCTGCTCGTCAACACCACCACTATCTCCACCATCTCTACCAACCCTCACGATTGTCACATCGCTGCAACAATGGCCACCATCCAAGAAGTCCTCGACCAGGTCGCTGCGCTGCCCACCGCGCCCAAACCCTACATCAACCCGTACGCCGGTCACCGCTCTCTCTCCGAACACGAGCAGGAGCTGTTGGGCGAATATGCTCGCCTAGCTGACACCATTCGACGCGTAAGCACAACTGCATCCTCCTTTCATTCTTCCTAGTCTCACATTTCACTCACCTGCTCGTTTCCCTCCTCGCTTGGTCTCTTCACAGGTCGCGGCGCTCTCCACGCTCCTCTCGTCGTCCTCTGCGCACGCCAACCTGCTCACACAACTTCGCGTGCTCGAACGCAAGATGGGGTTGGTGCTCACTCTGTATAAAGCTTCCGTGTGGGCTACGGTGCAGGAACAGGCCGAGATGGCCGAGGCAGAGGCAATGGCAGCGGCTGGTGCGGATGCATACGGTATGGAGATGGCCATGGGATACGGTGCAGATGCTGCGAATGGTGCGGGTGGGTACTATTACGGCGCGAATGGGAGCGGGGAGGAAGAAGCCGGGGGAGATGACACTGTCGTGATGCGTCAACAGGAGTACTATTGAGGGCTCGGGCGCTTAGGATGGAAAATCACATCATCAGGTCAAGGATTCTGGTATATATAGCAGTGCAGACCGAAGCGGCCGCGATGGTGGCCCACACGTCCAGCGAAACGCTACCAACGACGACGGTAGAGGTGTCTGCAGCGGAGCTCCCGATAGATCAGCGCCTGCTGCCTGCCTTCAGTCCTTTCAGAAACGCGCCCAGCCACATAATCAGACAGGCGCACGACAAATGATGGGCTTGGCTTCGTGCCGTGACACGTGAGATAGCCAATCAGCACGTGCTCGTCGAGGCCAAGCTTCAGCATCCATGGCGACGCACATTCCGCACCAGATCGGTCGCATCGCCTTCTCGTACCTGTCGTCCGCGAGATCAGCCATAGGAAGCAAGCGTTCTTACAAACGATTGCTCTGGTCATGATCATACTCGCATCGCAATTCTACGTTGCGATCTTTCACCTTTAATGCTTACAAACAAGTTGCTAGTCCTACGTCTCCATATCTGAGATGGCTGTACGTTTGTCTCTCGCTCTCTCTGTCGGTACCATTTGATCAGCTAAAGAACCTCTCAATCTCCTCCAACACCACCTGTGGCGCCTCCTCGGGAACAAAATGTCCACAATCCACACCCTTCCCTTCCACCTTCCCGCCCTCCACACACTTCTTCCACATGTCCACCGCCCCACCGTACATCATCTCGATCACACCCTTTTTCCCCCACAACACCGCCACCTCACACCGAATCTTCCTGCCCCTCTCCCTATCTTGTCGGTCCAGCTCCAGATCCGGTGCGTTGAGCGGTGCGCTGGCACGATAGTCTTCGCACATTGCCAAGACTGAGGCTGGTTGGGAGAGGTTCGCGAGGTACTCGGACGTTCTCCAGTCGGACACGGTGGTGGAGCAGGGGGGAGATGTGGCGTAACGGATTCCAGAGGAGAGGTAGACGGAAGGGTTAGAGGAGATGAACGTCTCGGCGATGGTGGGTTGGAGGAGGAAGAACCAGTGGTAGTAGTAGGTCGCGAATCGGTAGTCGGTTGTTTGATACATGTCCAGCTGCATCACCATCCAGAATGAAGCTGCAAGTCAGTGAAAAGGAGCGATGCAGTGAGAGTGAACGGGTTGGACACAACTCACAGTCGGGGCAATATCCAACATGATCAGCTTGTTCAACTTTTCCGGCCAATCCAATCCCAACCTATGAGCCACCCTCGCACCACGATCGTGCGCAACCACCCAGAACTTGTCATGACCCAAGCTCTGCATCAGCTCGATCATATCCCTCGCCATCTCTCGTTTGGAGTATCTGGAGTACTTGACACCATCGCTCTTGGGTGGCGGCGCAGAGCTTTTACCGACTCCACGATTGTCCGGGATGACGATCTCCCATTTGCCAGTGGCTGCGAGCAGCGGTGCTACGTCCGACCATATCACGTGCGTCTGTGGATATCCATGCAGCAGTAGAAGTGGTCGAGCGGTGGATGACGAAGGTGATGGTTTGAAGTGACGGTAGAAGATCGATACCGAGACGTCGGGATCGTTGGTGGGTGCAGGGACGGAGACGTGCGAAGAGGTGAAGCCGGCGCTGTCGAAAGGGTTCGTGAACGGAGCTGATGACATGATTGGATTGGCTCTGAGATGAATCGTATCAACGATAGCTGTGGTAATGATGTTGGAGTAGTGTAGACGTCGGTCGATGGTTTCCGTGTTGCAGTATGTCCGAGGCGGGTTTCCAGCGTCAGTGCGGGGTAAAAAAAGTTGACAGCGCACGGTGCGCATCGCTTAAAAATGCATTACCGCGGACAACCCAGGCCATCCAGTATCGCCTTGCAGCTTTTGCCCGTTCCTCACCCTCGCATACTCTTCTAAGTCTGTAAACTTTTGTCGCCATCAATACAACAATTAAACCTAGTTCACGGTCGGACCATCCATCGCTGCAACCCAAGCTTCCATTTTGGCCTACGCAGCAGCACACCTCGCGAAACACTGCCGACCCGCAGACGCGTGCTCCCCGCTGTCTTCTGCTTCCGAAGCCATAAGCGAGGTCGCTGTCGATCTGCCCTGCAGCATCTCGCCGCGCCGAGGCAATCCAATGCACCCACAAGACACCATTGCGACCACACCCAACCTAACCTCACCACACAATAAGTTTTACGGTAAGAATGCATCTATGATGTGTATCTGAGACAGTAGCCATTAGAGAATACAGGTAATTCAGAGCAAATAATACAGGACCAGAGTGAAAGAAAGATTGCCAGGCGAACGGTTCACCGACGTTCGGAGGAGTAGTAGTCGCCAGCTGCAGCAGCCAGCGTGCTGGTGCCTTGTCCTTGACTGTGGGCTGGAGGTGCTGCAGTCGCTCCATAGCCGTCCGTCTGCTGTCCTCCGTACAGATTGACACCGCCCGAACCAGCTGCCAAGCTTCCTGCAGCGCCAAAGCCATCGTAGCTGCTCGCGCTGTGCGTGTGACTGTGCGATCCACCGCCACCCCCGCTGCCAAACCCAACGTTGCCCGTAGGGCCAGTGTAGCCGCCCGTGCCACCTGGAGCACTGAAAGCCATCCCCTGGCCGCCCATATTCCACGCGTTTCCACCATAGGTGTTCGGTACGCCGTACATGCCTGCAGCGCTGGCGGAACGATCATAGTCGAACGACGATGAGTCGGGAAGACGCGTGTCCTTGACAGACGGAGAAGCTCCTGGATAGCTCGCATCGCGGTAGTGACCGCCCGAAAGGTCCACCGACGACATGGGGCCTGCGCCCATCGCGCCTCCAAACTGAGTATCGGGCCCAAGATCGGCGAGCACCGGCGGAGCGCCGTCGTACGAGGCGCTGTACTTGCCGATGATCTTGCACAGCGCAGAGGCGAGCACCTTCCATGGGAACACCTTGACATCCTTTTCGATGTTGCGTGGCTTCGGGTTCGGGAAGCCCATGATCAGCTTGAAGAAACGTTCGCATTCGCGCTTGTTCTTGCTGACCGTGATCGGACGGAAACCCTCCAGGTTTCGTCGGATGCGGTTCTTCTCCTCTACCGTGAAGCGGCTGGCGACCAGCGCTTCGAGCAGGTAGATGGTGTCTACCGAAGTGACAAAGCACTCGTTCTTGTCCTCGCGGAAGATGCACGAGATGACGATGCTGTTGGGCACGTACTGCGAAGGCAGGATGGGTCGGAAGGTGGCATGGATCGTCGTGCCTTCCTGACGCCTCCAGAACTGTACCAGTCGACGGCCGCTGCGCCATTCGTCGTGCGACCAGCCCACTGCCATCTCGGTGAGGTTGCCGTGCAGCTCGAGCTTGGCGCGCGGAGCACCTCCGCCGCTGCCGCCGGGTGGGCTGTACATGGGATCGTTCGGTACTACCATGGGCGCCGGTGTGATCGATCCTTGAATCTGCGTGGCGCGCATGAGCTGCGGGAGCCCACCGCCCAAACCCAGCTCGTCGGACGACCCAGATCCGTTGTGACCGCTGAGCGGTGATTGCAGAGTCGTGTTGGAGTTGAGCGACTCGCGACGGTCATCGGCATCGTAGAAGCCAGCGCCGAGCCCAGGGAGCACGACGTTTGAGCGACCCGGCGTCAGCTGACCAGGTACGCCCATTCCACCGCGACCAGTGCGGCGTCCAACGCTCTGTGCACTTCGGGCATCTTGACCCATCGGGCGACCGTACACGTTGGCAGCGCCGGTGCCCAGAACAGGGAACGACGCGGGACGTCGTAGCTGCGAGTGGTCGGAAGAGCCCCGGAGCTCCTCCATCGGGTCAGCCGAACGCTTCAGCGATCTGGGTGAACCACTCTCGATCTTGGGGGCCGACTCATCGCTGCTTCCGGATGCCAAAGAGACGCCCAGACCGACGGGCCGAGGCGGTGGTCGATTGACAATGGTGCGAGGGTCATTGTAGCCGGCAGAAGCGAAGCGGCTTCGCGTTGGCGAGGTTTCGGAAACAAGGCCCGACGAACGCCCAGAAGGTGACCTCTGAGCTGGGACCAAGTTGTAGTTGTTGTATTGGTTCGCGTTGACGTCGCCAAACGAGTAGGCATCGCTGGAACCGCCAAGCGCAAGCTGACTTACGCCCGAGTTGAGCGATTGGTGTCGTACGTGTGCTCCAAAGTGGCCCTGTCCAGCATAGTGCTGCGACGTGGTTGGGTGAAATCCGCCAAGAGCCTGGGTCTGAGCCAAAGTGCCGGCGCCGCCGAGGTCGTGCGTGTAGTTGCCGTGCTGTTGAGAACGCGGCGCTTGTTCGTCGTAGCCGTATGTCGAAGTCTCGGGCTTGACTCGACCGAAGCTAGCAGGGAAGCCGCCGACAGAAGTGGTTGTATAGCCCGCCGAGCTCGAGGATGGGTCAGGAGATTGGAAGCTCGAAGGACCGGCCGGGCTGAAGCTTAGAGCAGGGTTGGTGGAAGCAGCTCCCGACATGGTGAATGTATCAGACTCTAGGTGATAATATCTATTTTGTCGCGCTGGAGGGTGCCCGACGACGGGAGGTGCTAGGTGAGGTCACAGTGATGTGCTCACTGGGTTGAAAACGTCGAATGAATGAGCGGGGACGTCAAGCTGAGACAAGTATGAAGGTGGTGGTAGCAAAGTAAGGAACGACCGAATTGTAGGGTGAGTCAAGAAAGGGGGGGATGGGAAACAGAAACCGCAGGAGAGACACCGCTAGATAAGACACCGGAGGAGTACAAAGCAGGGCGGGTGATTCAGATGCACGCTGCTGTCTTGGAGGCAGTAACGGAAGGAGAGAATGACAGGCGAGACTGGAACCGGCGCAGAAGCAAGAGAGACACTGCGGAGAAGCAGGCGAATCGCTGCCCGTCGTCAGCATACCACACCTCCTGGACCGCTGTATGAGGTGGAACCTGAGGCGTCCTGCGCTCGGAGATGGAAGGAATGGATGCGTCGGCCAGGTGTACGGTGTCGGCTTGGTGAGGTTGATCTCCCGGAAGAGGTAAATGACGCCGACTTGCAATCGAAGCTCCGCGTGGATCTGCGAGTGAGCTGCAGAGGATGAAGCGCTGCGCGATGAGGGGATGGATCGACGGATTGGGAATCGAGGTGGGGAACGAAGGACAGACAGGAAGCAAGGATGCAGGCGGTGTCGATCAGCAAGAGAAGGGTGCAATCGAGAGCGAGGCGGAACAGGACGCAGAGGCAAGAATGCAGCCGCTGGTGGAGCAGCAGATCATCCGGATCAGGACGACAGCGAGGGCGCCCACGCTCGAAGAAGTGCTACAGCAGCAGCAGCAACGACGGCGATGATGACGGCAGCGTCGTCAAGGGGAATGCAGCAGGGCGACTGTATGCGCGACTGTATGCGTCCGAGATGGAAGCCACATCCGGGCATGGAAGGGACGAGGTACGCTTCAAGGGAACAGAGGGGCAGACGAGAAGACGGATGGAGAGAGAGGTCACCATGGACCTCCACGAAGTGCGCAGCAGCAGGAATTGCTTCCGGCCACTTCCTGAGAGGGGGGAGCTGCACAGCCAGGGTAGCGGACGGCAGGAAAGCAAGACATGCCAAAGAAGCCGTTGGCGTGGAAGCCAGGCGAAGAGCAGATGTGAGACATGGTCGCATAATTCGAAGCAGCGGCGGCAGCAGCAAGCAGCAGCAGCGGCAGCTGAAGCTTGACGAACAGTATCTCCAACTAGTCTCTGTAGTCAGTTTCGCCGCGGCCACACTTGCCCGAGCACAGGGTCTACCGTGTATGCAGCCGCATTGATTCTAGAAAAGCCGAAAGCAGAGCGAAGGAGGGGCGGTGAGGATGCTACACAGCTACAAGATCAGTCGCGGGCTTGTCCTGTCGATCGTATGACATGACCACAGCTGCTGAACCGGGTGAATGCCAATCTGTAGCGAGGACGGATACAGCCGAATGAATGACACACATCAGCTGAAAAAACCGAAAAAAGGTCGCCTCCTCAGCGAAATGATGTCCCAAATACTTTTTATTCATTTATTCTTCTTTCACTTCGCTCGTTTCGCCTGTTGAATCAGGTCGAGTACTTCTAGCCCTCACTGCCTTTATCCTAGATCGGAGCATCAAAAAAAAATCTGCATCGGGTGCTGAAAAAAATTCTGAATTTCAGAACGGCGCACAAAAAAAGCCTAAAATGGCGAAATGCGGAATACTGAAATGATGAGGCTTACGGCACGTAGCGCGTCTGCTCAAGAGTTTCGGGACTGTCACACTGTCAATAATCCTCAGCAAGGGCAGAATATGAGAAATCACAGAAAAGATGGACAGTGCAGCGCCGCTCAGGTACAGATTGGGAATGCAAAGCCCCTGCTGATTCGCTACCAGAGGGCGAGCACTTTTTTCTGATTTTCGCTCTGCATTCTGCATTTGGCTCGTTCCATTTTCGTGCTACCGTCTGGCCGGATCGGTCTACGTAGCGGCGTCGAGCGCCATAGGATTTTGCGAGCTAAAATGAGCGACACGATCGACATTCGGGATTGACTTCCCAGCTCGAGGCGCATGTTGCTCGACATTAGTCGATCGTTCGGACTTTATGTCGGCGATCGTTCGCATCGTGGACAGCCAAGACCGACGGGAGCATTACGTGCACTGCGGCTAGTCTTCGGGCGGAAACACTGTCAGGATGAATGTCAGCACCGTCTTGCGACCGCGTATGCGGGAGCGAGACATATACTCGGCGAGTCGCGCAATCGAGCCCGAATTCTGGCGAGGTTGGCCGTGCCGGCGAAAGAAAAGGTCTCTTTGGCATTTCACTTGCTGCGGGGCAAAGTTGAGATGAGCATGGCGTTCAAATTGTAGAGGAGAATCACACGATTGAGCCCAGCTGGACCTTGTACCGAAACCCGAACGATACAAAGGAGACTTGGTGGCGGCTAATTGCGGAAGCCAGGCGGCTAGGGAGGTCAAAAGCAAAGCGGTCAGGGTTGACAGCTCCAACGAACACACGCGAGACAAACCGACAGCAAGGGGCAAAGCGGACGCCGATTGATCTCGAGTGCCGTCGCACGATTGACGGCCATACGCAAGATCAGGTTTCGCCTGGATATGGTGTGTCTCAGATGGGACACGTTTTTCCCTTCACCGCTGCTCTGAGAGCTTCTGTTTCTCCTCTTTACATAATACGTCGGCCGCTTCCGTTGACCGAGTGCTCCATGTATCAGACGTGGAGCAGGCTGTCAGCGAACGGAAGACGTCGAAGATGGGAGGACATGCAAGGAAGCGCACAAAGTGCATGTGCGTGAGCGCGGCTGAGACCCTTCTGGCTGCAGTCCCAGAAGAAGCGAACTCATGCAACGCGGTGGATATGCCGTACTCCATGTAATCGGGACGGGGAGCCAACTCAGACCCAATGGCAGCTGGGGCGCAAGCTTGTACTTTGCTGAGCGGACAAATTGGTATCATTCATGATTGAGGAAGTCTCGATGGCACCTAGGCGGCCATCCGCAACAATCAGCATCAACTCAGGCTCGGGCAAACACGACAATATGACAACCAAGGTCAAATTGATAGCGATGTGGTGGCTTGAAGAGGTGTACAGCAGCAGGCATGAAACATTTCGAAGCCCTGTCAGCAGCAAGCGCGATTCGTGGCTTGCCTTTGTTGCCTTTCGCGCCTTGTTCAGGCTGAAGTGGATCGTCGAGACCCTCGATTTGAACGCGGTCACAAGCGAGCTTTCTGAGGTGGCATCAATGCCTATCGGGTGTCGATATGACCTCGCACTCACAGGATGGTGGAGGACACTATCTTGCGGTGACGAGAGGCAAAGAGAGAGAGAGGCAGGCGCGCGCGCGACACACGGGGCAAGATCGGCTCCACTAGCCTGGCTTCGGCTTGAGCTTGGCGTTCGAACTAAGCGGCAATGTGAGACATCTGTCGGTACGCATTCATAGACGTGCATCTATACGCGATGCCGTTCCCATCTTGGCTCGGCCTGTCTCCTTGCACATCCACCTTCGTGTCCTTCAATTGCAGTAAATCTTCCTTCGTCGCCGCAATGGCTCTATCGCTAACGTAGTTCCAGAGACGACTGTATCCGACGGGATTCTGACAAAGCGGCAGATCGATTTCGACTATTCTCGATGCGAAGATGCGCTACAGCTGGGCATCGGCAATCACCTAGCCTCTCCCGCTGAGTATCCGTGACCAAAGAGATTTACCTGATCACGACTCTGCAACAAATACGAAGATCTTGGCCAAATTACAAAAACCGGACGCTCACGGAGGGCTGAGTCCGGCTGCGGAGACGATCAAAGCAGGCATTGGCGTCTCCGGCGCGGATATCACAGAATGGATCCCCGTCAGCTGTTGCTCGCTGCAGCTTTCCAGAACGCTAGGCTCGTTCGCTTAGGCAAAGATCTCGAGCAAGCTTAGCCTATCTCGACTCAGCCATGCCTCGGTACCGTTCGCCGAGTCAAGTGACGCCCTAAGCGGATACATCAGGCCGACTACCTTTCCAGCATGAACCAGTGTAATCAAGTCGATCAATTGACTACAAACTGGAGAGAGAGTTGAGGTTCGATTGATGGTCGAAATGGAGTCCGCTCGAGTTCTTCGGTTACGCCCACCTCTCGGCTCAAGCCTATCTTTTTAGGCACGAAATCTTCTACAGATGCAGACGAATTGCCGGGCGGCTATGCCAGCGCTCAGCATGAATTCAGTGAGCGCCAAGGCACATGTTCTATTGAATTTTAGACTTTGACGCACCGACGACGCCCAAATCTCGCGGGTCACCCTCTTCGTCGGATCGGGATGGGGCTGTGTTTCTCTTACACGAGCCTGGCTTGCAGGAGACCCTTCGCTAAGGTGGGACAGGGTCGAGAACATGAATCGAACTAGCAATTGAACTTGGAGATCAGCTAACGAGCGTATTATTAATATGATCGCATCGGCACACTGATCTGCTCTATAACTTAGTGCAAAGATCAGCCGTGTCAGTGTTGACAATAAGCACCGAAGCCGGAAGACCCGAGCCACTCTAGAGGGCTTGACCGAGGAGGATTTTGCACGCTGACAGCCTTTCTCGCAGGTATGAGCAAAAAGAGTCGCTTGCGCCAGAGGCCGAATCGATCTCCTATCCCAAAGTCCCAGACGGCAACATCTTGATCGCTCGAGTCTCTTTGGCTGCGTCTGCAGGCGATTGAAACGAAAGAGCAAGCGCCAGACATGCGAACGCCGAGACATCTGCTGCAGTACCTTTATCGGCATTGAAACGATGTCTGATGTCTGATGTTTCTCTATGCACTTCTGGAAATGACCTGAGACCTGTCAGTGTTGGAGTGCGAGACATCGAATGCCACCACTCGGCCAAACCCTGCCGCCGTTCCCATCACGCCGGAATTGTTTCAACAACGACTTGTGATCTGTCCGATACTTGCAATCTATCCGCTACAGCGTCAATCTCGATGTTGCGTCTACGTCGTGAACGGGAGTAGATCGCTCGGCGGATCATGAGCTCGTGCCTCTGGGATCGTTCTCGTTAGAGCAAGGTTTGAGTTTTTTGGTGCTCATCAACTTTTCGCGCCCCGACGCTGCTTTTCAAGCCGTTTCGAGCTCCGCAGCTCACTCTACGCGGTACAGGCACAGCTTCGACGGTTCCAGCCTTTTTTAACGCTGTCCCTCTGCTTGTCCCTGTAGGGCACCGCCCATGCAGCAAGCGGCCTCGCTGCAGTCAGTGTGAATGCTGTGCAGAGCCGCATATGTATCGAGGCGAACTGTTATGGCACGCCAAAGATGGCGCGTTGGTATAGAGTTGGCAGACTCTCTTCGGGGTTGTACCTTAAGCCAGTCTGCTCGGCGAACGATGAACTCGTCAGAAGCGTATTCGCTTAGCAGACGTGTACTCGAGGGCGGAGAGGTATTCGCCGAGCAGGCTCGACAATGCTGCATGTAGCCAAGAAAAACGAGGGGAGCACTGCATGCAGTACGAGCTATGCTGCAAAGCCCTGCAAGAGATCTTCAAGCCAAGCGGCTCAGAGTGATTTTTCTGATCTACGCGACACGATGTCAACACCTGCCAAGACCAAGGAGGTACGCAACTACCACTTTACCCCGAAATGTGCTCGTTCGCTGGATCGCTTTTGCCTGCTCACATCAGCGTTGCTACAGTGGTTGCCCCACCGCCGTGAGCGAGCGCCCCTTTCAGGAACGGTGACGGATGGTTTGATATGCACGATTTTGGGGAATCCTTCTCCGCAGGATCCTCATGACGCACAGATCTAAGCTTGTGAGAACATCGACTCGGGTCGTGGTGATCGAAAGCGATCACCGTACCGAGGAAGTACGACAGGTTCTCACCAAACATAATGATTAGCATGGCGGATGAGAATGCGGCACTGAGATCTCAGCTACCGACAGATGATCGCCGATTGATCCCCGATCAGCCCGATGTCCTGTTTGACGTCGTCAACGGCGATGTGACTGGATCACCATCGATTGCTTGACTGACCCTCTGACTCTGCCACATCTTGGCATGAAGTATCGAGTCATTCACCATCTCGAATCGATACACAAATGCAGACAGCTCGCTGAGCAATTGAGAGCAACATTCAGAGCTTAACGAACGCGTCTGCTTGGGCGGCAAGAAGACCATGGCATCTTGATGCCTAACTTCAAAGTCCAAGAAGTCGATCGAAGCGTACCTTCCGACCTTTTACGTCAATCCGTAGCCATAGGAGTGTCAGAAATGAAGCGGAACACCATATGCCGAGGAGTGTAGAAGGTTCAAACACGTACGTTTGAGGCTGAATGGATGAGTCGGTGAAGTACCACGGATGAAAGCGCTGGACCGGCTACCGTGGCAAGAACTAGACTCTTTCCTCTACTTATCGTCAGTGATCTTAGCCTCACCGTCTCTCGCCAGACTCGATAGAACAGGTGGATCAAAGGCTCTGCTACAGAACACGTTCTAAGGAACGTCGGAATTGTTCGCGAGAACCGAGGCCGCCCCCTCATCATCCTAGGTTCGCATATGGAGAAGCCTTGACACCCCGAAGCGAGCTTCCTCTCACATGGGCGTCAGATACGCATCAGAGAGGCTGAGGTCTACGTTATTCAAGTGGTCCGAGCAAAGCTTGTCCTGATGGTGTGGTCGACTGCGTTGAACATCCTTACCTTGATCGAGGACAGTCTAGACACTGCTCCCGGCTTTGGACCCGTCCAGCCATATCCGCGGGGCAATGAAGAAACGTCTCCACCACGGTTGCATCCCAACAGGCACGCAACAGCTCAGCCATCAAGATTCATTCAGACACCTGACGATGGAAGATTTGACAGCAAAGCACCTTTGCTTGACGTGCGCAAACGATAATCAATTGTGCTGATAATTGCGTCCCTCTAAAAGTCTATATGGACAATGCCAGTGGTATAATAGTCTATGTGTACAAAGCCGTTGGTATAATGGATCATATCCTGCCCAATCGCTTACACCGACTGAGACGTGAAATTAGAACCGAGGTTCTTCATGCTTGCGAGCCAAGCTGCTAGTGCACTATCCGTCGACGAACCAGGTGTATCACGAATGAAGACACCGTGAGCTTGTCCGCTGACGGAGAAGGTTTTTGCCATGTTACCTGCGGTGTTGGTGATGTTGATGAAGTACTGCTTGATGAGGGCGGCGAAATCCGACAAAGAGGTACCCATGTAGTAAGGGAGGAAGTCGTCGACGGTGTACGAGATGGCCGCGAATCTGCTGCGCGGGTTGGCCTGTGCGAGAGCGGGAACGATCGAGTTGAACTGGCCCTGGACGCAATCCGGACAGCTGTTTCCTGAAGGTTGATACAGGTTCCAGCTCGGTATGGCGTCGAGGAATCCGGGGACGCCCTCACACGAGTCGGCGACGAGATGCACCGTTGCGGACGGCCAAGCCTGTCGGACAGCGACGTAGTTGATCACGGCGCCATAGCAACCAGCGCTGCTTCCTGCAACGTAAATGTTTTCAATCCAAGGAACCGAGCTCGAAGCCAGTGAAACGATGCTTTGGAAATTGGTGTAGCCCTTGTGGTAGATCGGGCGCGGGGCGTTCGGGTACGTGATGACGTTGTTCCCACCGTGAATGTCACCCGTGCAGTAGGGTACGAAGAGCATGTGAGAGTTGGCCCACGGGTTGTTCCTGGAAGGATCGCGTGTGGTCATGAGGATCTGCGATTCCAGAGCTGGCCTCGCGTAGTTCTGGAACGTGTAGTTGGTGTAGCCGTTGAGATTCCACGCGGTGGGGTTGTAGAAGCACGTGTTGGCATCTCTACACGCTCCTCCCGAGTCGAACCAGATGAGGAGGTCTTTGGTGTTGTAGTCGGCGTGCGCGTTGTAGGCAATGCCGGTCGAGCTTCCATCGGCACATTGGGTGCCGCTCACGTCCTGCCAGACCCACGTGTCGAACGCTGCTGGCTGGAAAGCCTGACGCTTCTTCAACGGGCTCGCTGATGTGTAGGTAGCTGCAGCTGCAAGCAGCACGAAGGATGCTGTGGAGAGTGCGACGCGCATCGTGAGTTCTACGCTTCTGGCGAATCGTGCCGGGTGCAGAGCAGGGTTCTGCGTTGAGAAGGAATGGTGCGAAGATAAAGGTCGAAGTGGGGATAGCACAAGCTATTGTTCCTCAGAGGGCTGCGAGTATATGTACATGTTCAGACTGGGCGAAGAAAGCAATTGCCGAGAGAAGAAGGATAAGGACGAGGATGCTGATAACCGCGCAAGGAGAGCAAGCAAGGAGGCTTCGGCGAAGACGTACAATGCGAGGGCTCTGCCGCAGGGAATATCATCCGGGGATAGTGCGAATCCGCCTGCTCATCTCGCAGCCACGAAAAGCAGCGGAAGAAGCTCCATGCATCTCGGGATGCACGGCTTGGTACCCAATCGTACGTTGTTCCTGAGGACCTCGGTTCTCTTGCTAAGCGACGACGACTTGGCCGAGAGGAAATGGGACGATCACGACTCTCACGCTTCCCGTGTCAGGAAAAGAGTGCCTGACAACCGATTGCACGACGCGCAGCCCGACTTCTGCTGCACACTACGGGGTACATTAGCTGCCGAATCACATGGAGTCACTGTCTGGACTAATCACGACACGTTGCTGAGGTCCACGGGGAAAGGAACGGGCAGGAACGGATCTGCGGAGTTTGAAAAGCAATCAGGCGGAAAATCACTTCAAAGGAAAGAGAGTAGGTTTGCTGATGCCACGCCGAGCCGCAGTTTTCCTTGCCAACAAGGGTGGCGGTAGCGAAGACTTCCCGAAGGATTGGCAAAGCATGCACGATGAGCGATCAGCAGAGCAATGTCTCACTTTGCTCTGTCGGGACCTGTTTATGCACCCCATGGCCTTACGCTGCAGCCGTGTTGCCACCAATCAAGTTTGGATCGAAGCTGTAGCGGTCGAGTCAACGGGTGAGCAGAACGTCAGCAGATTCACATGGCTTCGACCGACGTGATTGAGCGGGACATCTCGAAAGCGAACGCGATCGACTTCGACCGGCTAGCATAGCACTGCCAGGACGAGACAACTAAACGGAGAGATCGCGCGCAAATCATCGGCCAATCCAAGGCAGGAAGAACGGTACGATGCAGGTCATCTGGCAACGGAAAAACTCAGCGAAACAACTCTGTTTGTTGGATCGGGACCGGCGTCCCGGGATCACGACCTCAGAGAACGAGGCTTGATGCTTCTAGCAGTGGTTATCGCCTTCAGAAGTCATGATGTTGTACGAGACGCAGATGATCTGTTGATGTTGGCGCTAAAGTGGAAGGATCTGCGCTTCGGCTTCCCTACGGAGCAACAGGCGAGACGCCACGTCCATCTAAGGGGAGACCCATCCAGGGAACAACCAAGCCGCAAGACCCTCACTGAGTGCGAGATGACCCCCTCAGCTGCCCCGAATCCCATCCTCGCTGCTTGATCTGTACCTTTGTCGATCTTGATGCTCACCTTGAACGTTGTTCGCCCATTTTCAAGCGTCTCAGTTGCTAGGCTATCGCGCAGCATCGTCCAGCCTTGATACGATTGCATGATGGCGAGTAAAAAAGATTCTGATGTTAGACTGAATGGTTTGAAATGCTTATGTCATGATTTATAGTCAAGCTATGCGAAGAGCTCAATTTTTTGGTTAGGGCGTGCAGCTCTGTCAAGAAAAATTGGCAAAAGTGGAATTTTTGACCAAACTCGCTCGTTGCTCTTGCTTGTGTTGCTCTTGCCGAACCACTCCCTCCGCACAACTATCTCCCTCATCGTCAACAAACAGCCCCGACAGGCGCCATCAGCGGCAGTCAGGTCAAGGATGGCAAAAGCAGATTCTCCTGCCAAGGATGCCAAGAGGAAGTCCAAGCCCTCGGACGCTTCCGCCTCGCCAAAGAAGTCCAAGAAGGCTTCTTCTTCGTCGGATGTAGCAGCCACGTCGTCTGCGTCCACGTCGAAATCCAAGAGCAAAGCTGGAAAGGGTCAAGCCACGCTCAAGATCGATGCATCCAAAGCAGGTTTCAAGGAGTTGAGCAAGTCCGGTGCAGCGTTCGCTTCGTTCGCCGACTACAAGCCCGCTCCGTCTACCAAATTCAGCCTCTACCGCGCCGACGGTCTGCCCGACGAGACTGGCGCATCCTTCAACCACGTCGATGAAAGGCTCTTGCTTGCAGGCGAGACCGACACGATGGCGTACGTCGGCAACAACTTCGAATTTGGCAGCAGCTCCGAAGTTCGAGGATACACGGGCGAATACATGGTCGGCGTGTACGACCCGTCGAGCAGCTCGGTGACGCTCCGAGCTGTGCCCACGTTCCAGGTGGCAAGATCTATCAAGGCCAACAGCTCGCTCTCTTCCATCTCGAGTACGCGCACGTTCGCCGACTACGGAGCGATGACAGCCGCACGAAGGGCCCTCGGAGATGCGTTCGGTAACCGCAAGCAGAAGGCCAACGCTCGAAACCAGGACCGTATGAAGGTCGACACCGCCAACATGGAAGTGATTCTCGACGACTTTACCGGAGGCATCCAGGACAACCTCGCATCGCTTCCGTCGTTGGACGAGGTGCTCGCTTCCTCCACTTCATCTCGACCCATGCCTCCCGCCAACCTGGACGCCAAGCACCCCGCCGAAGCTTATCGCATCACGGATCTGATCCCCTCGGACATCTTCAAGTCGCTGCCGATACAGAAGCTCATCGACAGCGTGGGCGATCACGAGGCGCTCAAGGAGCTCGTGCCTTATTCGAAGGAGTTTCCCGCTTGGATCTGGTCGCGGTTGGTGGACAACTTGCAGCGCAGTTCGCATCTTTCGGGTGCAAGCGCTGGAAAGAAGCACACCACTTTCGACGACGATGACGACGACGACGAAGCTGTCGAGGCTGCCACTGGTGGCAATGCTGGTGATGACGATGTCATGATGATGCCAGCTCTCGGCGCCACCGAGGACAAGGAGGACGCCAAGGACAAGGTGCGCATCGCCTACTACATGTCTCTGCTATGGTACATCCAGAGCCGACCCAAATCCGTCTCCCAAAAGGGCAAACTCATCAGCAGTCTCAAGCTCGACGGCGAAGACGCCAACAAGCGAATCGTCAAGGCCATCCTCACCACGTTCACCGAGACGCCGGCCAACTCGGATCGTGCCGTCATGTCAGCGTTCCACCAGACCAAGGTGCTGGCGTACATGTGTGCGCTCGCGTTGCATCTGGACAATTTCTCGGTGGACCACGACAAGCTGGCCCGCAACTGCAACATCCCCCCCGCCACGTTGCGGGAGTTGTTCAGGACCTTGGGTTGCACCAGCTCGGTGGTCGGCGGCGAGAAGAGGATGGTGCTCAAGACGCCGTTTACGCTGCCTCAGCCGAGAAAAGGGAAGGCCGGTGGACGAAAGTGATGGTGTGATATTTGTTTGATGCAATGCATTGTAAATCAGAAGAAAGCTCTGTGCTGAAAAGGCTGGTGTGCGAGAGTGTTGAGGTGGGTTCAACGGGGGTATCTGACGAATGTGCAGGGTAAGGGAGAGAGGGTCTGTGATTATGACTGAGACTCGAGAGAGGCGGTAAAGGTGGTCCAGAAGGGATGTGTTTTCCATTCTGGTCCCATCGGCTTGGCGACTGTTCCGCGGGCGAAGTGGGTCGGCCTCGTGTGGCCGTCCTTGTCTTGGCCGGCAGGTGATTGTGATGCGTCCTTCTCGAGATACCAGATGGTGTCGACACCGGCGTCGATGAGATACTCCTTCAGTCTGAGATAGTTCAACCCGACCGCATGGACACCGTGCGAATCGTCGGATAGACAAAGTCGACCTTGCAAGCTCTGAATCAGATCCAACACCTCTCTTGCAGGATACGAGGTATTCCACCCTTTCCTGAAAGACGCAGCGTTGCATTCGAACAGTGCACCGTATTCGACGGCATAGCGTACGTTTCGCTCCACCTTGCTCCAGATCTGCTTCTCGCCTCGAATCTTCAATGAAGGTGTGAAGAGGCGAAAGAGGTCAAAGTGGCCGATGACCTCGGGTTTGAGGCGATGAAGCACTTCGAGTTGATCGTCGAGGTACTGGTCGATGAGTTGCAGATGCGCAGCGTGGGTGGAAGAGGAAGAGAAACTGGAGACGGACCTGTCGAACGTTTCGCGGTCAAAGTCGATGGGGATAGAATGTGTGTGATGCAACGATCCGACGATGTAGTCCACCACCCCTTTGCCGATCATCTCCGGCTTGGTCTCTGGTGTGCTTCCCAACACCTCGGTAAGGTAGTCCAACGTTCCGGGGCTGGTGATGTTTTCCGTCTCGCACCCGACCAACACGTGCAGACCCTTGTTCGTGTACTCCGCTTGCAAGCGTCTCGCTTCCTTCAAGTATGCGCTGAATGTGGTGCGGAGCGCAGCGGGGGTGATGTTCGCCGATACTTCCTCGGGATAGAGCTCGGTGAAGTTTGCACGTGGGACATGCTCGCTGAGGTGGAAGTGGGTGAAACCGAGATCGTGGGCTTGTTGCAGGACGGAAGCGAGGGAGTCTCTCGCGTGAGAGCAGAATTGACCGCTGTGAGAGTGGTGAGAGTGCGGCATGTCGGGGCAAGGGGGAGTTAGAGGTGTTGGTAGACGAGGCGGACGTTGGTGATTCCGAAGATCAGCAAGATGGAACGAAGGACCCTGAGGCTGCTCAAGAAGAAGTGGAGAACGAAGATCTCGGAGTCCAGTTCTTCCATACGACCCGATTTGAAACAATCGGGAGATACAATTCGCGTTATTGCCGCCGGCAGATGCTCGACCTTTATCAGATTTCGCCATTTCTCATCTCGGCCAACGCTTTTTCACTGCCCGGCTTCTGTCTTGCGACGCACGCTTACCGTGAGTCGAATGCCGTCGACGGCGTTCATCTTTGGCATCGAATTCGGGCTCGGAGCCACTCCATCTTGCGCGCCCGTGTGTCTATACTGCTATTCTCGATCGTCATTAAGAACTGCCTGTGCTCGACATGACTCTCTCGACCGTTCGGATGACAGAAAGACGATTATGGGCCTTCTCTTTCGTTTCGGCGAATTGCGCGGTCTTTGTTGGTACAAAGCCGGATGCCTGCGATGCACAGGCCAACACTTGAGTTGCGTCTTTTCGAGAGAAGGGAAAGCCGAAACTGGAGTTGGTCAAGCAGCACATTTCGGCGATGCAAATTCTGCACCCACTGCTCCTGCTTAGGGAAAGCCGAGTTGTAGTGCGAAGACGGCAAACACGCGCTCGAAATTGATAATTTTCAAAGTCGGGGCGACGATCATTTCGTGTGTTCAAGACACATCACTCCTCGACGAATTTCTCGCAAAAACAAGGTTTCTTGGGGCAAATTGGGAGAGGCGAGAGGTGTTTTGAAAATCTTCCAGGTGAGGTGGGGGAAAGAAGCTTGCAGACCCTGTGCGTGGCGACGAGCGCGTGCTCAGATGAGGCGCAGGGTCAGAGTCGCTCGGATGCAAAATTGAAAACTCGCGCTCTGTTTGGACGTGAAGTTTATTTCAACTGAAATCGAGAAAATTGAACTCAGTTCGAAAAGATAGAGAGAGATGAAACGACCAGAATCACCAGATTTTGGCTGTGGGCGCCGCGTCCTCTGACGATCCGCCGTGGTGGTAGATAGGGCCTGATTCTTTTCTACGCCTTTTCATTTCGGTGTGGGTTGGAAGCAAAGAAGATCTCTCGCCTGCAGTCGTGCTTGAAGAGCGCGTCTGGCATTCGGTCGGTCGTTGCATCTCCTTACAGCGCGACACGGCACAGCACGGCAGCCCATCACACCATACGAGAGAGTCAAGCGCTTGATATTGTCGTCCGGCAAAGTCGTTCCGTGGCAATGCATCTCACTATGAAGGCTTTGCAGTGGCTGTAAGTCCACGACGCACCAGCGACGCAACGTAAAAAAGACAGGTGACAACGCAGCGCATGTCGACGCAAAGCGTGACAAGTCAGGCCATCTGAGCTGCATCATGACTTGCTTGGCAGCCTGAATCCTGAGCCTGCTAATGGTAGGAGTCGGACGAGGCGCAAGCAAAGCTCAAGCAGCAGCAGCAACAGCACCTCGTGCTTGTCGAGCATGTGTCTCGCTCGAGAGAGTGCTGAGTGCGTTGCGGTGCGGTGCGTTGCGTTCGGCTTTCGCGCCACCGTCGAAACCTTTTCTTTTTTTTTTGGCGAGTCTGGCTGGCTTCTGGTCTGGCGTGGCTTTAACGTTGGCGCTGCTGGTTGTTTCCAAGGTTTATCCTCTTAGCCTTCCGACCTTCTCTACTCACCACCTTCCAACCACACATCCTTCTTTTCCCCTACTTGTCGACGGCGCCGCTCCTTGATTAGCGATACCTCTCCACCTGTGACACCGTCATCACACCTCCTCTTTGGTCGATATATTTGTTCGTCTGACGTCTCATAGACACGTCCTTGCCACACCTTCAGATCCATCTCACGACATTGGTTTTACGGCCCCGATCTGGTGGCGCCGAATATAGGCTCGTCCTCGCAAAAGCTCTCTCTTACTCTCTGCACACGCATTCGATCGCTCGACGGCTTCATCATCCATTCGTTCGGATCGGATCTCTCATCGGCGCCTCGCTCCCACTATCTCATTTGAGCGGCATCATCAACACGTCCCGCTCCCATTGCCTTGATACAGCGGCGTTCTAGAATTCCCGCCCCAAGAAAGCCAAAGGATTGCAACCACTCTCCCACCGACGCCACATTTCATCTTCAAGATGGATCTCGTCCTCGAGATTGCCGACACGTACGCGCTCGACAAGATCTGGGCAGCAGCTTGGCCCGCCTTGCCACGCTCTCTCGACCCTTCCACACTGGCATCAGCAGCCTCCACCTCCTCAGTTTCAAGCAGCAACTTCACCTCCCTTCTCGGTCTGTCTTCCGACGCGGCAACATGGGCTGCATCCGCTAGCACCTCGGCGCTATCGCCCTCCAACTGGTTCGCCAACACCGTGCTCAAGGATGCCGTCGCCTCCTCTCTGAGCGGCAACAACGTCGACTGGTCCGCGCTCAAACATGTCTCGGCGTTGCCAAGGGACAACATCATCCGTCAGACTGTGTCTCTGCTCATCCTGACCTACATCGGCATCCTCGTGCTCTACTTTTCCTTTGCTGGTCTTTCGTACAAGTACATCTTCAACAAGGAAATGGAGAAGCACCCGCGTTTCCTCAAGAATCAGGTGCAGCTCGAGATCAAAGCTTCCATGGACGCCTTCCTCCCACTCGACTTTCTGACCGTGCCATGGTTCGTGATGGAAGTCCGTGGTCACAGCAAGCTCTACAACAACATCTCCGACTACGGTTGGGGCTACGCCGCCCTCTCTATCCCTCTTTTCCTCGTCTTTACCGACTTCCTCATCTACTGGGTGCACAGGATCGAGCACCACCCGAGACTGTACAAGCACATCCACAAGCCGCACCACAAGTGGCTCGTGCCCACGCCTTTTGCCAGTCACGCCTTCCACCCTCTCGATGGATACGTGCAGTCGTTGCCCTACCACATCTTCCCCTTCGTCTTCCCGCTTCACCGCGTGGTGTCGATCTGCCTGTTCGTGTTTGTCAATCTGTGGTCGATCCTGATCCACGACTCGGATATGATCTGCAACTCGCCACTGGAAAAGATCATCAACGGACCATCGCATCACACGCTGCATCATCTGTTCTTCACATGCAACTACGGTCAGTACTTTACCTTCTGCGATCGTGCAGGTGGATCGTACCGTGCACCCAAGATGGAGGATGATCCATTGTTGGCGGTGGTCGCGGCCGAGGAGAAGGAGAAGCTCGCGGCCAAGAAGAAGCAGCAGGCTGAGGCGGTGGCCAAGAAGGTCGAGGAGTTGGGTTCGTCGGCCGAGTCGGATAGCAGCAGTGGTGACGAGGGTGTGGTCATCAAGAAGGAGTCTAGGAAGAACAAGTAGAGCCTCGTTGCGTGCGACGAGAAGAAGGAGAGAAACCACATATACCTGGATTATCCGGCGTCTTTTCCTGGACAGCAAGTTGAACGTCATCTTCCCTCAAACCATCTGCTCCGGTCACGAGGTGGGATCACAATGTAAATACACATCTGCGGCACACGCACACACACACTTGCACTTCGCACCTAATGGATCATACGTTTTTGCCAAAAGATACTGCACACATACTGATTGAGCATTTCTACAACCCTTTGTTGAACTCGACCCTATCTATCGGGTTTCCATGTTGATCTCTGAGGTTGTGGAATTTCGGTTCTAGGGATTTCGGGTTGGCGGTGGCGACCTGGGGGAAAGTAGCGATTGCGGGGGGTAGGAAGATGAGGAGCGAGGTTCCGATCATGGCGAGGTCTACGGCGCGGGTGAGGGGACCGGAGGTGGGGATGAGCTTGGCGCGTTGTAGGGCACGCAATGCGAGCGGGGGTAGGATCAAGGTGGGGATGTTGGTGAGGACGCGCGAGGCGGCGGTCATCGAGACGGCGCGCGTGCCGGCGATGGACGAATCGCCTATGTGGGTACGAGTGCCTGTGGAAGGGTCGGTGATGTAGATGCCGATGCCGTCTTTGATCTCCTTCCAGCGCATGCACGAGATGTTGACGATACCGGCGGATGCGACCGACACAAAGGGGACCAAGCTGGTGAGCACGGATTTGATCCCCGGTGAAACGCGAAGTTTGGGTACCCCGCGCGACATGCCGACGGCGATCCCGACGGCAGAAGTGGTGGCGGCAGCGTACGCGATGCCGACCTCCTTCATGTTCATGGGGACGGATTTGTTGGCATTGGAGTAGTTGACGGCGACATTGAGGGACTGGTTGATCCACTGCCAGAAGATGATCGAGGCGAGCGAGGGGTTGGGCATGAGCATCCCACCGACGACAAGCAGGTTGGTGGGCACAAACGCGGCCATTCGGAACGGCAGCAGGATCACCTCGCCAGTGTCGGGGTGCACGGAGGAGTCGACGAGCTGCTTGGCCTTGTAGTACTTTGCCGCTTCGGACTGAGGCACAAGAAAGCTGCCCGTGGTGCGGTTCGTGGGGAAGCGTGATTCGTACGACCAGACGAGCTCCTGGGCTGCGCGAAGCTCGGCATTGGAAGCGAGCAGCGTGAGGGGCGAGGTGACGGTGGCAAAGTGGAGAAGACGGCCTTTGAAGGTGCCGAGATCGTAGCGTGACTTGGTAATGTCGACGAGGGAGGAGGAGGAGGGGGTTTCCGAAGTGGAGTGGATGGTGTAGCGTTGGTGTGCCACGGTGAGCAGCGGCGTGGTCTCAATGGCGCTCGTCGTGGGGGTGGTCGACGCCATTGTGGGAGATGGATGACCACGTCACTCACGAGAAGCTGTGGGCAAGCGCTTCGTAGTGTAGTGATGGTGATGGAATGGAGGCGGGGACGAGAAACGAGGGCAGAACGGCAAAGAGCGGGCTTCAGTGATGGGAAGTGGAACCAACGTCGAAATTGATGAAATCTGACTCGCTTACCCATCACCGTGCGCATATAAGCGCGGCAAAATTACAGGCTTGGAAATTAACACTTGCCCATTGGCACCATGATCGAGACATGATCGTCCTTCCAGCCTCGCAGCCTCACCATGGTCGATCCAGATTCGCTCAGACGCAGTCGACCAACGACCACACTCTCGGCATTGCAGGGGCAATTGTGTATTGCGTCTAATGCGAGGCCCACAAGTGCGTCTCCGAGTCCCAAGCGGTGCTAGCCACCAAGCCCTCTTGAAACAACCCCCAGGCCACTCCCACGACAAACTCTGTGTGCGTATCGTGTATCTTCCTCATCGCTGCTGCCCCTCCTCCTCCACCTAGCTGCGGTTGTTGCTGACCAGCACCTTGCAGCCCACTCATGGCGGCGGCATCGGTATCCCAGATCCTCGCTGTCATGTCGTAGCTCGCACTTGCCAACATCTGAGCTGAATGGGGTGAATACGCTACCTTGCGAATGGCGTACTCGTGTCCCAAGATAGCTGCTGTCGGTGTACCCATTTGCAACGGTGTTACTCCGCTACCAGGTTGTGGTGCTGCTGCGCTCCTGAGATCCCACGTCTTGATCACTCGATCCGTGCTTCCCGTGGCGATCGTCATTGGCCTGTACTTGTTCCAATCCAAACACAGCACTTCTCCACCCACGGGTATCGTCACACTGGCCTGTGCCCCGGCTGCTTGCTGCCGGAGATCGAACAACCTCAAATGACCGTCGCCGCACGCCGTCGCCAACAGATCCGGATTGTGGGGTGAAAAGGCACACGCGTACACGCAACCGGTATGACCCGTCGTGATAGCCATGACACTGGATGGTCTTTCTGGATGCCATATCCTGACACTCGCATCCCAACTCGAGCTCGCAAAGATGTCCTTTTTGATGTTGTTCCAGTCCACGCAGAACACCTCGCGATTGTGTTCGGCCCAGTTTCGTATCGGATGGTCTTGCAGCGCACAATCCCACAGCTTGATCGATCCGTCGCCGGATGCGGTGACCAGTTGGTTCTCGTGCGATTCGGAAAAGGCAACATCGTACAGACCGTCTTGCGTGTCGAACACCTTTTCGATCTGGAGAGAGGATGCGTTGGGGGAGAGCGAGAGGATGTGGAGGCGACCGTTGCCGACCAGACCGTAGTTGGCGGAGGAGGCGACGGCGAGTCGGTGCGAGAAGAAGGGTGACCAGGCGAGACCGTAGCCGGCGAACCCGGGGGTGCGAATCCGCGCTAGTGGCGGTTGCGGTGGGTACATGATGTGGGTATGACGACGAGAGAGTCCCTGCCTAATTGACGACTCGGCCAGGAATTTGCTAGTCGCTAGTCTGATGAGCTAGGTGTCTGCGTCACGATCGTGTCGTTTCCTGTCGATACCTGAGGCCCTATGCGATGCGACGATAGATGCAAACGCGATGAGTATGTTGAGAGATGAGAGACGGAGATGGTGTTGAGAAGAAATGCGAATCAGACTGGAGTACGTGCACAAAGACGACAGCCGGATGCTCAGGCCTTCCGGATAGCCGAGCGGTCTCGTCAACCCCCCCGCAATTCACACACTAACCCTCCACTACTACTCGCAGCAAAAAGCAAAAAAGGATATTTGGTCGAACTGGGATTCGAACCCAGGATATACTGGAGGTGTTGCCATAACGTGGCCAAGAAATCAAACTTTCGCGTTCTTGAAGCCAGCCCCATAACCACTCGGGCATTCGACCGGGAGTGTTGGAGTGCGCTACCAATGCGTTCATAATATGGACAAGTACATAGAATACCTGTCTGCCAATCGACCTCTGCTCGAGGATCAACCTGTTCTGGCTATCAAGCGGTTTCAGCCGGAGAGACAGTGCAGGACTGCACAGGATGGATTGGTGGTTAGTTTTGCATCCTTCCGACGGCACAGCTGGGAAAAGCCAAGCCAAGCCAGGACAGTGGGACACATACAAAAAACGCCGGCGGAACTGATTTTTTTCCCCCTTTGTCTCGGAGCGAATGTCGTCAATCGGAAAGCAGTGCCACGATTTTTATTCCTGGCTCTTGCTCTGCGATGATGGGCTCAGCTTCTTCCAAAAGAATGTGCGTGTGGGGGTGAGCAAGAAGCGTTCAGCATGCCGGCACGAAATCAGCTCATGTTTGGTCTCGTCGATGGATAGGTAGGTGCCTTTGAGGAATGCTAACTTTAACGAATTAAAACGCCGGTCTGAGCGGGCGACTCTTTGGCGGAATTTCAATTCGGTCAGATAAGTGATTGTTGTGTGTGGGTTTATGACTTAGCGCCGTTCTGTGAGTGTGTGTGATGCAAATGCCGTGGATCCGCTCGAGCCCACACTTATTCCACCGGAATATGGTCCGCGGCGTCAAGCAGCAAAGAAAGGGCTAAGCAGCGATTTGTGCAAGGCTCAGAACCAGATCTCAGAGCTGGGGTTCGGCTGTCAAAAGATCCCTAGCTCCGTTGCGATGTTCACATTTATAATCAGACCCGCGTCCCCGCTTCTCGCTCTCTGACACCATCTCCTCCTCTAGACAACCAGTGGAGAGAGACCCATCGCAACCATGGCATCCTCACGCATCTTCTCCATCTCATCCGAGTCGACCTTCATCTCCTCGCCCATCTTCTGGACCGTCGCTGCCATCCTCGCCTCGATCCTCATCTACAACCTCTTCCTCCCACCCGCCTCGCTCCACCGTTCATCCCCCGTCAAGCCGTACCGCCTCTCGCTGCTCCCCGGTCTCGGTCCGCTGACGCTCTACTCCCAGCGCAACACCTTCCTCCGCAAGGCATTCGGCGACCCCGAGACCTGGCACACCTCTCCACCCAAGCAGAATGGTCTTCGTCTCAACTCCCGCGGCCACGTCATGACCATCGTCAACGACGTCTCTGCCGACGCAAAGACGTTCTTCAACGATCGAGGTCTCGACTTTAACCAGGGCTACGAGGTCATGTTTGCCGGGGTCCCGCAGCTGCCCGCTTGGATCGCGCCTACTCCGCCTGCCGAGGATGCCGGTATCGACGGGTTTGTGATGAATCTCAAACAGGCGATTGGCGGCCAGAGGTTGACGGAGACCATCCCGGACATCGTTCGTATCATCGTCGAAAACTTCAAAACCTACCCGAGCGAAGGTGGTGAGTTGGATGTGCACAAGACCATCTACCCGTTGGTCTTCCAGATCAGCGTTCTGCTCATCGGGTTGCAGGAACACGCGCGCGACATCAACACCGTCAAGGCGCTCGAAACTCCCTTTTGGGAGTTCGCCGATAACACCGGATTCATGGCTACGCACTTCCCACTGCTGCCGTGGCCGTCGACGGTGAAAAAGTGGATCGGAGCGATCAAGATGTCCACCGAGATCCGTAAGACTCTCGAGAAGCGAAAGAAGGAGGGTAGGAGGGAGAACGATCACGTTCAGGAGATGATCGATCGCGGGGCGTCTACCAAGTCCATCGAGGATTTCGTCATGGGTGGGTTGTTTGCTGCGATCATTAACTCGACCGGTGTCGCGGCGTACGGTTTGATTTTCCTCTGTTCCAACCCAGAGTTGCGGGATGAAGTTCGTAACGAAATGGATGAAGTCTTCCGTCGATCAGCGGAGGAGCGAGGTGACGACTACGACTCCCTTTCCCTCACGGAGAAGCTCTCGCGCGTCCCCCTGAGCGTCTGGGAAACCGACTTCCCCACCTACCAAACCGTCCTTGACGAAACCCTCCGCCTCCTCCTCATCTCCCTCATCTTCCGTCGCAAACTCCTCACCCCCTCGAAAGTCACCCAAACCACCACGCACATCTCCTCCGACGTCATCCGCAACCGCGAATTCGTATCCTTCTGGCTAGCCGCCGCCCACCGCAACAGCAACATCTACTCCGACCCCCTCAAATTCGACCCCACCCGCTTCGCTAGAGGTGAAGGCAAAGGTGATGGAGAATTCGTCCCCTGGGGTGCAGGAAGACACATCTGTCTGGGGATGAGGTTTGCAAAGCTCGAGATCAAGGCGGTTCACGCCGCGTTCTTGTTCAACTTCCCAGATACAAGGTCCGTCAGTCCGCAAGATGGGAAGGCGTTCTCCAGCGACGACGTTCCTCTGCCTGATCAGGAAAGCGAACACAGAAGGTACCCGACAAAACCCGTCGTGCTCAAGTATGGAACCAACCATGTCAGCAAGCTGCCTGCCAACGAATGAACACACGACTCGACACTTCCACATGTCTCGGCTCCTTACCTCGTCAGCACACCCGCACGTTCAGCTCTTAATTCAAATGCTTCGACTCAGACCTTCCCTGTGACATCGTGACGCTCCCCATGAGATGTTTCAATGATATGATTGCATTCGAAAAGTGTAACGTGACGGAATAGAAAGCAGGTCGAACGTAACGAAAAGGACACCGCAAAGCCTCGACACTCAAACCTTGAAGAACGGATTGTTGTCGCCACCAGCACCACCCTGCTGACTCGCACCCGCACCACCGTTGCTCGACGTGTTGGCGTTGAAGTTCATGCCGGTCTTTTGAGCACGCATCTGGTTGTACTGCGCCATGTTGGGTCCCATCCTCATGTCACCCGTGTTACCAAACGTATCGACGCCATCGCCGAGCGCGAGCAAGCGGTTCAGCTCGCTGTACTTGCCGTCATCGTTGACCTTTGCACGCACAGGGCGATTCTGCTGAGGCTGAGGCATTGGCTGCGGCGCAGGCTGCGGTGCTGGCTGCGCCGCCGGAGGGGTGGGTTCAGACGAAAACAGATCTCCCACAGGCACGTTGTGCTGAGGTTGCTGCTGAGGTTGCTGCTGCTGACCAGACTGCAACCACGGATTGTTGGATCCGAACGACGTCTGCTGAGGTTGGAGCGGCTGCTGTTGCTGGGTCATCATGTTCTGATACTGAACCGCGGCTTGCTGAAGCTCGAGTTGTCGCTGATACTCGGCCTGTTGCTGCTGCATGTACTGCTGCTGCATAAGTTCCTGCTGCTGCAGTTGATTCTGAAGGAAAGGGTTGTAGCCGGTGGGTTGCATCTGCATGTATGGGTTGAATGAAGTATACTGTGGCTGGACGCCGTAGTTCTGCGAGCCAGAAGTATCGACGAGGGGGTTGCCGAAGAAATCAACCTGCTGGTTCTGGGTATAAGCGTTGGGGCCATCCAGGTTGATCGAGTCGTCAAAGAGGGCGTTCTTGTTGGCCTCCTCGAGCGCCTTGATACGTTCCTCCTCCTCCTTCTTGGAAAGGGCGAGCGCACGCTGCAGCTCGTCTTCGTCCTTTGCTTCGGCGCGGATGCGATCCTGCTCCTGCTGCGCCATGCGCTTGGACTCTTCGATGGCACGTCGAAGTTCGTCGTCCTCGTTGGTGTTGGGTCGACGACGGTTCCTGTCCTGCTCTTCACGTCTCCTTCTCCTCTCGTCGTCGTCGTCGTCTGGGCCGTTGGACATGCGATCACGCATGTGCGAGCGCGAACGGCGCTCGTCGCGCAGACGTGCCTCGTCCTGGAGCAGGTTGGTGATGTCCTTGGCCTTCTGTCGAACATTGGCACCCTGATCCTTGCCCACCTCGTCGATGTACTGGAACTCCTTGAGTGTCTTGACAATGTAGATGTTGTCGCGGAAGTAGATGACGACATTTTCGGAGCCGGCGTGGAGTAGGTAGTCGAGAAGGGTGAGCGACTTGAAGACGTGCCTCCAGTTCTTGCCCTTGTCGTTGAGACGCTTGTCGAGGATCTCCATCATTTCAATGAACTCGTTTCTGTGGGGTCAGGACGCAAAGGGAATGACAGTGATTAGTATCATACTACCGAAGAGAAGATGAATGCGGCTCGGCACGTACTGGTTGTAAGAGAGCTGCGCAAGCTCGTTCATCTGGGTGCCACTTGGGCCCCAGGGATCGTTGGATGTGGCATCACGGACCTTGACTTGCACGTCTGAGTAGCCCTTGATGTAGTTCTTGCCAACGCGCACGGCGGATTTCGAGATGTTTTGGAGCGACATGATTGGTCACTTTCAGAGACTTGGAGAGGGTATGAACACGGGATGCGAAGATCGGACGCGCCGGTGAACTTGGGTTGGATGCGGATCGCTTTTCGGTGCGGAGATGTCAGGCTATTGGATGCAGACGGCGACTGAGCCGAGGGAGCAAGAGAGAGGATGCGCGAAAGTTTGTTTTGGGCAAGAACGACCGTTGATGTGTGCAAGCGTGCGTGCGAATGCGAAAGATGAGGAGCCGGCGAGTATCAAGGGCGCGCTCGGTGAGATGAAGTGGAGGCTCTGCGACTGACGTTGTTCGATCGAGCAGGGTATCGAAGGAGAACGGAAGCTGAGGATGTGCTGCTCGGATGCAATGGATGTAAGACGAGTGGATGCACGTTTTAGCGAGAGCGCAGATCAAGGTTGATGGTACGAGGCCGAGATGGGAGTCAGGAGTGAACCTAGAGCATGAGCGGAATGAGACGATGTTGGCTCAGTGAGTGAGCGGGACGTGACGCTGTGACGCTGCGAAGCGCTTTCTTGGCTTGCGCATCAGCGATGCATGAGCCAATGCGCCGTCTCTCTCTCTCTCTGCCGTCACGCTTTGACTTTAGTGCGCGTGTGTCGGCTGTAATCTCGGTGAGACAGGATTCTGAGGCTGCAGATCGAGTCTCGTACCGCCATGGAGACGCTGACATTTTTGATTATTTTTCTCAGAAATCGGAGGGCAGCAGGAGAAACAGCACTCGAAAGAGGCAGTGCAACGCGTGGTCAGCTCACCCTTCCCTCGGCCAACGACTGTGACTGCGCCAGCGCGTGGCTCTTTTTCTTCTTCTCGACAGCTGTTCGGCAAGGCTGTTCCGACCCTCCACAGCGACATGAGTCCCCCACTCAGCGCCAGACTGAGCAGCTACTGCGCCTCGTGGCTGCGCAGCGCAGAACGTCAACTTCATTTGTTCTGCCAGACGCTCCGCTCAAAGCTTTCGATGTGGTCTCCTTTCCGCTTTTCATATCTACTTGAAGCTGTCACCTTGTCCACTTCTGGGCACTTCACTCGTCTGCGCAGCGATGTCTCGGCTGAGTCCTGCTGTTCCGTGAGCAAGAATGTAGAGCGTATAAATGGGCCTTGTTTGTGCTCGTGAGCTTCCGAAAGCTTCCCGTCGTCATCCATCGCTCGTTGAGGCAGCTGCTCCACGCAACCAAACACTCATACGCACTCACACACACACATACACAATCACTCTCTATCCTGTTGCCGCTTAGGATGTTCATCATCAACCTCGGTGGCTCACATGTCCCTGATGTCTCCGCCATCACTGACTCGATTCCGCCCCCCAGTGCTGCAGAGAGGGCGCAATTCGATGTCGCCAAAGAAACCGAGGTTCTGTACGGCGTTTATCTAGAACTCACACGTAAAAGTCAAAGCGAAGGTATCCCTGAAGCTGCAAGCTTGGGCAGGCTGTTCGCCAAGACAACCTGGCGCTGGTGGACCATGACCGGCGGCTGGGAGAACGTCGACAAGCGCATTTCTGGCAAGTACGATCCCCTTTTTATCGTCTTCGTTGGAGCCGCTCATTCCATGCTTTCCGGTATGAAAGCTGTCGCGCTGGAAAGGAAGCAAAAAGATACACAGAAGAATGACCCTGCCAATTCGGGATCGATTTTCGGACCTTCTCATCAGCCTCGTGACAACCAACGTCCCTTTGACAAGGTCGGAGCTACCCGTGCGCTCTTTCAAGTGGCTCAGCACATCAACAGCAGTCCGGACTCAGAGTCTGCTGTAGCGAAGGCTTTGTTCGAGCATCTCGCCGGTGTCTGGTGGTATGAGACCGGCGGTCCGGCTCGCATCCACAAGGACGTCCTTGCGTCTTTCCCCGGCTGGTTCGTTGGCAAGCTCAGCACGTCCCGACCTCAGCAGAATGCCTCGCGTCTAGCACCAAAGGATTCGCTCCAGTTTGACGTCGACAAGGAGACGCGCTCCCTCTTCGAAATGGCCAAGAAGCGACTCCCGAGGGCTCCACTGGGAATGGAGGTCGTCTTCTATGATTTCGGACTCGACCGCGAATTCACATGCGCTATCTTGCGTTGGTTCGACAACACCGGCGGTTGGAAAAACGTCGACAAGGCCATCCGCGACCAGTACCCTAAGTGGTTCGTAGACTACATCGCTAACATAGCCAAACTTGCGCCTGCCGCCAAGAAACTTGCCTCTCAATTTTAGAACAAGTGCATCGTCACGCAGTCGAACTCCTCTGCACAGATGACCTTCATCTAGCTTTGTCGTTGTCTCTCCCAAACGCCTTGACAAATGTTCTTTCTCTTTTGTAGTCTTGCCCTTCGTCTGATCTTTTTTCCCTTCTCCTCTCAAATAAGTTCAGCCAGTCATCTTACGAAGCACCTCCGTGATTCACTCCTCGTCCCTCAATGCTCAACTTGTATCCGATTCACTCTCCCAGTCACCATAGTCACACTGTTCACGCTATCTGTCACACCACCCTTTCAATCTGCTAGCCTGATTGAAGTTACAACATAGCACCGTGAAAACACAGCGGCGATGCACTCATCTCGCTCTGCCCATCGATCAACGACGCTGCGATCCGCGACCGTACCCGTTCTGCAACGCATCCAGTTCAGCCTCGAGCGCCTTGACCGTGCTATGGGCAGTCTCGAGATCCTTGTTCAACCTGTCCCTCTCTGCGATCAGGTGCTGTTCCCACTGTCGGAACCTCGCCTCTTCCAGCTTGACCTGCTCGGTGAAGCGCTTTCTCAACATCTCCTCCTCCTCCTTGAACTTGGGGTTGTCCAACTTCTTCACCTTGGGTTCGCCGAACTTCCTCGTCTCCATCTGCGCCTGACGGTAGTTCTCGTAGTGCAGCTCTTCGGTGGTGTTGATCAGGTCCAGCATGTGGGTTCGGATGAGCAGCGAACGGAGTTTCTTGAAATCGCAGTGGTCTTCATTTTCGACTTCGGCCACACCCCAGAGGTACTCGCGTCCCTTGACTACGCGGCCGTCGGCAGCACGCACGTCGTCAGTGGAACCGATGATGGAGAAGGGCATGGCGTTCATGAGGAGCTTGGCGTGGTCGGCGGATGCGGCGTCGTCGACTTCGACGGGTGGAGAGTAGACGCGGATGTTCTGCGTGGTGATGGCTTCTCGAATGCGCTGCTTGAACAGGTTGAGATCGGTCTGCGTCAGAGTGTCGGCTTTGGCGACAACGGGGATGAGGTTGACGCGCGTTCCGAGACGCTTCATGGTCTCGATGTCGAGCGGCTTGAGGGTGTGACCGGTGGGTCGAATGAAGTAGAGACAAGCGTGAACGCGGAGGTCGGTCTTCTCGCGTCGCTCGGGTTGCTGCTCCTGACGCATGTACAGCTCGTGTTGGTCGTCGATAAAGTCAACGATGGGGGTCCAGGAGTCGCGGTTGTTGACGTAGTCTCCGAAGCCGGGCGTGTCGATGACGGTGAGCTTGACCTTGAACTGCTTCTCTTCGAGCTCGGCTTTGATGATGTCGATCTCGACAGTCTTGTCCAGCTGCTTGGTGTGTCGTCGCGTGTGGTCCTTGCCAGTGGCAAGCTCGGTGCTGAAGAGCGTGTTGATGAGCGTGGTCTTGCCAACACCAGATTCACCGACCACCATGAGGGTAAAGTGACCGCCAGCTTTGGCCACGATCTTGTGACGCTGGTTGGGTAGGTTGGCAATGCCAATGCCGTTGGTAGCCATCTTTGCGCGTGTGTCTGCGTACGCGAGTACCGGTTGGAGGTTGATAAGATGGGAATTGGCGGGAATCAGATCAAGTTGTGTGAGATGAGCCGAAGAAGCTTGACCTTCTGACGGGTAGCGCAAAGGCAGAAAAGATTGTTGATCGGCGTCGCAACGAAGCGGAGGCGAGGAGGTGATGGTGATCAAAGAACAACTCCAGCAACCTGACAATGTGCGTGTGTGTGCGCATCTTTCCTTCTTTCTCGCTGTCACAAACGCACGCACAAACGCACACACACACACGCACGCACGCACCGCTTCGCACCCTTGCTTCTCGTCCGTCCGTGCGTGTTTCACTTGTCTGTCTGACACAAAGACACACGCTCCCACGACCGCGCTTAGGTTTTCTGTCAAATACAATTTCGAATACATTTTTCGAATGAGTGAACCTCGTGAAATGAATTCATAAAGGCTGCCAGGCGCCTGGAAGTTAATTATCCCCTCCTCCAGAGCTTGCTCGCCATGCTTGATGGCTCACACCAGGCATTGCTGGACTCTGCACAATACACTATTCTGACGAGAAGGTCAAGCGCAACGTAGACATGCTGAGCGCTGACAGACATGCGGTACGAGTCCTTGTAATTGGTACAATCAAACACAACGAGGAATCGTCGCCGGTCGATGGAAAAGGTGTGAATACAGAGAGTTGCTAATTAGATGCGATGGTGGTAGTACAGAGATGCAATGCAGGAGCGAGAAGAATGATACTTCCAGTTGATCGCCTGGAGAGGCTCATCAAGAGTAGAGCTGCAGACGAAAAGCCAGGGATCATAAGGAAGAGAGAGCCAGCGTTAGCACTCTTACGCTTTTGATCGTGCTTCGAGAATGTCGTTGACTGATGATAAGAAGGGCTCAGTTGGTGATGCATGTTTTGAGCAAAGCGATCTCAGCCCCGCCACTGCGTAGGCTCACAGCTCGGTAGAAAAGAGTATGGGATATACGTTCATCAAAGCCCAGACCGCGTGTCAATCCCCAAAGCCGATCTCGATGGCTCAAGATCGGAAGAGAGGGCGTTGATCGCAAGTCCGTTCGGAACGTCGTTGAAAGGTGGTCGGTGGGCCGAGGGACACTTACGATTGGAAGCAGAGATGCTGGTACGTGACCGTGAAATTGAGTTCGAAGATCGCTTGGTTGTGATCAACAGGATTGCTGCTGTCCAGAATGGGACGATTACGAAAGAGTGGTACGTCAGCGCACTTATTCCGTTTCGTTATTTGGTGTCGGCGAGGAAACATCGCTCAAGATGGAAGGGGAGGTCATAGAGAAGATTATAATACATCTACGGACGGTCGGGGCTGCAACACACCTCTCCGACCCTGCAATCCCAACTGACACCGCCGGCAAGAGAGACAGCACGAAGGCTTCACACCGTCACCGCCGACTCGATGTCTTTCGCATGCCGCCGAAGCGAGTTAATCGTCATCGAGTCAGGCAGCGCTAGCGGCCTAAACGTACCTAAACGTCCTCCTGCCAACGGCGCAGCCAGAAGAGAGGGGCCGAAGAGCTGGAGCTTGAAGCGAGAATAGCATCCCATCAACTTCTCCGAAGGGAAGGACAAGACGCCAAAGATCTCGCTGAATCCAGGCTACGGCAGACACCCCACCCCCTCAGAGAATGGATAAACTAGTTTTAATCATAAAGAGGCGCCCAGCACGGCGTGCAGGTTGCGGCAAGGACGGGGATTGATACTAACCTGGCGTCGCATGGATTGAAACCTAAGCAGCCTGCGGAAATATGCGTAATGATCTGCGAGCGACGAAATGGTCAGAGAATCGTCAAAATCAGCAACGCTGCCTGGCTGATAGTATTACCGGAGGACGGGCCTCCTGAGAGCAAAGGCGAATAGGCAAGGCGAAGTGCTGATGAGAGATTGTCCTTGAGACCGATGACTCCTACTTCGAATCGGATTAAGAGGCGCTAAATCCGATCCAAGTGTCATAAAAAGTATTTTGGTATGGTATATGTTGTCCACAAGAGATTGCGAAGTCTCTTTTCGGAAGCAGAACTGAATAGTTAATTTTAATCCTTCGGGAGTTGGTCGCGTGTTGTCGGAGACCTGTCCTCGTTGCTTTCCGCCATTGCCTCTCGTCTTTGCTCTGATTTGCCAGTTTTGATGGGGTGCATTCGAACACTTACTGGGAGTCCGCGGACAGTAGTACGATCGATCACGCAGCTGCAGCAACCGTCTGGCTGGCCACGTCGATCGTGTTGACTGGCGCTTCGTCGTCGTCGTCTTCGAAATCGATGGGATCGAACACGACTCGAATGATCAACGAGCAGCTCGGACATCGTGCCACATCTTCTGCCTCCTTGAGCTGCTGACGAGTGATTTCGAATCGGTCGCCGCAGGGGCAAGGGTAGTGGAAGAGGTCCTTCTCCTCATCGTAGGACATGTCCTCCAGCTCGATCTCGTCGTAGTACGAGACCGGCATGATGCGGTGGTTGTTGCGTTCGAGGTCGCCACCTGTGCACCGGGCGGTGTTGTATGAGATTGACGAGGTGGGTGGTCCAGTGGAGAGACCAGCTCCCAGTCGAACAGTTCAGGTGCTGGTCCGGTATGGTCTCCAAGAGAGGAGAGTGCTGACGTAGCGAGTAAGAGTGCGTGGTGGCCGTCTCGTGCTTGACGGAGAGAGGCCGGGTATATTGAATCGATGGATTGGACGAGAAGGAAGAGTGCCAAGCGGCAAGCAAGTTCAAAATCTGTCCTCGAAGAAAGCTTTCTCTTGACTGCTGCGGCCAGAAATTTTCTGTTTCCAGGCCAAAGGACGGAAAAAAGACCGTTCAAGATCACACGACGTCCTTTCGTGCGAGAAGCAGATCAGCTTGAACAGTGTTAGAACGACTGTAACAACAGCAGTCTGGCCTCCACATCAGGCTTTCATGCTAGTTTTTGAGTCGTCTCGGCCTGCGACCCAAAAATAAGCAGCAGCCTAGCTCGCTCACATGCATCTGATACTGAAATGCGCAGCATCCGCCTGGATGCTTATGGTCGTGTCTGGCTTGCACTCTTCCATTATTACGACCATCATCACGTACCGCCCGAAGTCGCCTGCTCGAAGCTCGCATTCTGGATCACTGGATTGTCGCAATCGCACCCTCCGGCAGTGTCAGGACTTCCACAGGACCAGCTTCGTTCTCAACTCGCAGCGATTCACCGTACTGGCCAACCTCGGCCTGCATCCACAATGTCGTCCTCCAGCGACGTACCAACGCTCAAAATCCTTCTCATCGGAGCATCCGCGGTCGGGAAGTCCTCGCTCCTTCTTCGGTTCACAGACGATGAATTCCTTTCGCCTGAAGAGACGACCGCCACCATCGGTGTCGACTACCGCATCAAAGGTATCGAGGTCGGAGGCAAACGCTTCAAACTGTCCATATGGGACACTGCCGGTCAAGAGCGATTCCGAACACTCACGTCCAGCTACTACCGCGGCGCTCAAGGCGTCATCATCACATACGACGTCACGCAACGAGACACCTTCGACGCCCTGCCAACCTGGTTCAGCGAACTCGAAACCTTCACAACCAGCCAAGATGTGGTCAAGGTCATCGTCGGAAACAAAGTTGACAAGGAGTACTCGAGGGTGGTGACCACTAAGGAGGGAGAGGAGTTTGCGGCAAAGATGGGATGTCTGTTTGTCGAGTGCAGTGCGAAGAAAGGTGTGGGGGTGAATGGCGCTTTCGATGAACTGGTGAATCGGATCGTTTCGACGCCGAGCTTGTGGCAGAAGACAGCGCCCGGGGAGAGGAGGCCAGGAGATAGGATGCCGGGGGGCGTACCAGCGGCACATGCGGCGGATAGCAGTAGAGGCAACATCTCATTGACTGACCCCAGTGGAGTTGTAGGGTATGGGATGGGCGTTGCGAGAGACAGCTGCAATTGCTGAGCTAGCGAGCGTCACAGCTTGACAGACTCTTTATGGATCGTCATCAATTACTTCGATAGGAATCGCGTCAACCTCTGAGGTCTAATCCCCTCTTCTGCCCCGTCGCTATGCACTCACCTGTAACCCCCGCACACATGTCCATAGTCATCGCACTTTTATCTTATACCAACCGTCGCTTGTCTAATCACAACATCTTTCTCAATCAGACTGTGCTGCTTCGTCGTCTGTCCATCTCAATCCTACCACTCAGCAACAGCCTCAGTCCCCCACACTCACCCTGTAACTTAACCATGTCTCTGAAACCAAAATAGTTCCATCAAAACTACATACAAAGAACCAAAACGAACCGTTCCACCTTCAAAAGAGTGTGATATTATCGCGTACCTTCTTTGCAAAAGAGAGCTTTTTTTTACTTGTTGCGCTTGAACCTGCGGAAGAATCCGCCTTTGCTGACCGAGCTGCCCGCCTTACCCGAGATGGCCGGAGGTGGAGCCGTCGGAACGCTGATGGTGCTCTGACCAGGAACTGGTGGTGCCACGGGGACGGGAGGCATGGTGGGTTTGCTGTCCAGAGCGTTCAGGTTGGAGGCTGTGAGAGGCGCGGGTGCGGTGGCCGCGGCAGCAGTGGGAGCGGTGGAAGCCGGAGCCGCGGCGGGGGCGGGGGCGGGCGTACTGGAGGCCGGGGCTGCACCTGTCGTGGTGGAAGCAGGCGGTGGCAAGATGACCCCAACGAGCACGGAGGTAGGCGCATTAACCGAGTACATCGACGTAGACGGTGCAACAGCGCCGGCATTGCCGCCAATCGAAGAGCCAGGCGCTGTCACCGAGTACATCGACGTGGACGGTGCAACACCGCTAGCATTGACGCCGACTGAAGAGCCCGGCGCTTTGGCTGTGTAAAGCGTCGACGAGATCGAACCTGGCGCGGTAGGTACGTATCCGATCGATGGCTGGGGAGCCGCAGGAGCGACAGTAGCGGCAGCACTGCTGGGTGCAGTTGCTTTGCCAGCCGCCGATTTCTTAGTGCCGGATCGCACCGAGGCAGCATCGCCAGCCGTCTTTTTAGTCTTGGGCTTGACCGTGCCCGTAGCCTCGCCCCAGCCACGAGTGGCAGATCCAAAGGCCTTTCGTGCGCTCGAATACCCATCATCGTCAACATTCTCCTCATCGCTGCTGTCTGCCGTATCGCGAACGCGGCTGGTCCAGCCGGAGCTCTGGCGGCCTCCGGCGAGATCTATGGGACCGGCTTCCTTGGTCGGCTTCGCAGGCGCAGCTGGAGGAGGCGCAATACGGCTGCTGAGCTGCGCGCCGCGCGCAGCGAGTGGGTCTTTCGCGCTATGCTCTGTGCCTCGAGGCGTTTCGGCGTCGGTGGGCGTGTCAGGAGGGAGCTTGACATCCGGCGCCATGCGAACGCTCTTGCGGCGACTGATGGCGCTGCCCGACTCGCTGGGCGCCTTTGCCATCGCCAAAGAAGAGTGGTTGATCGCTTTAGCGGGTGAGAGCGAAGCGGCGGCGAGGGCCGGTGCGGCGACTGCAGCAGGAGGACCAGAAAGGCCTTGCAGGCCTGCATCGGGCTTGTGAGCTGGATCGGCAAGGGCCGACGAGGCCTGCACTTGGGCAGCCCTCTGAGCTCCCTCCTCAGCATGGTGAGAGGGCTTGACGGGCGATCCCTCTTCGGACGATGTGTCGCTCACTTCAGGCGCGCCCGCTCCATAGACGCGGCTTGGTTCGATCTTGACCTTGCGGTCCGTCAACCTTTCGACGCCCACGTGCTCGACCACGGTGCCAAGTGGCGTCGCGTTGGCGGATCTCTCGACAGAGGGAGACTGGCCGTGTTGCTGCAAGAATGCCTTGTACGTTTGCTCAGCGCCCGGAGTGACGACGGCGTCTTCAGCGTTGCTTCCCATTGTCACAGTAGAGCCACGTCGTGCGCCATCAAATGAGACCGAGAAGGGCTCGGAGCTAGGCATCTCGAGCTTGGGCATCGGTGCCTTGGGTTGTGGAGCAACAACTGCAGGCTCTTCCTTTTCAACATCTTGGCCCTCGCCAGCATCGACAGGGACATCGAGACGACCAGTACCGTCAAAGCCCTTGTCCTCCTCGATGCTGAGCACCGACTGTGGCGCTGCTGGCGCCGTCGACTTGGCTTCCTCGGCCGTCTCCACCGCAGGAGCTTGGGTTGCTGCAGGCTCCTGAGCTGCAGGTGTCTGTGCAGCAGCGGGTGCTGCGATCTGTGGGGATGCGGATGGCGGGGCTGCGGCTGGCTGCGTTGGCGCGACAGACTCCGGAAGCGGCGTCGACGTGACAGGCGCCGGTGCTTTCGGGATGGGCTCCATCTTTGGCTGCGGCAGGGGCTCAGCTCGGATGCTCTGAGTGATGTCATTGCGGAGCGCCGATTTGATGGGTGTACCTGGCGTACCGGAAGTACCTGCAGACAGAGGCGCTGCCGCTTTCTTAGTGGGAGAGGAGGGGGCGGCTTTGGCACTGGCGGTGCTGTTGCTGCGACTCAAGGTTGGGGGCTTGAGTGCCGACTTGAGCGGTGGCTTCTGGCTGGCGGAGGAGATGATCGAAGCAGGGCGCGAGGTGTTGGCAGCTGCAGGAGCGGGTGGCAGCGGCGCCAAAGAGGCGGGAGTGTTGGATGCAGGAGGTGCCGGAGCAGCAGGCTTTTCCTTGGGAGCCGCTGACTTGGGAACAACACCCGCCATGGCGACAGCTTCGTAGGCTGTCATCTGGCTGCCGGATTTCTTGATCCACGAGTCGGCGCCGTACTTGCCCGCATTGGGATTAAAGATGTTACCACCAACGAGACCGGTGCCGGCTATGCTGGCACGGTTCTTCTTCTTGGAGCTGGTCGACTTGAGCGTGGAGCTGCGCGAGAGCCCAGGGCGAGCGTTCGCGTCGGTGGCGTTAGTGTTGTATTGCAGGGAAGATAGGTCACTCGAGACCGTGTAGCTGGCCGAGGGGCGCGTAGGTGCAGTGCCGATCTCGCTGCCAGCGGTGGCACGCTTTTTCTTCTTCTTCTTTGTCAAGGTTGTGTTGGATCGGATGCTGTCAGCTCCACTGGCGAGCTTGGTAGGAGCGGCAGCGCCGATGCCGCCACCTACCACGGAAGCGCGGATGCGGTCAATCTCTGCCTGCTCTGCCTCTGTGGCACGGTTGCTCTTGGGCCCGGGCAAGATGCGAGAGGTGAGTTTCTTGCCTCCGACATCGCTGCCGCCCTTTGCATCCCAGCCGGGACGTGCCTGATTGACGTTGCGGAACACCTCGCGAGTATCCTCTTCGTCCGAGCTGTCGGGCCCGGCGCGTCGGAGCGAGGCGAAGCGACGACGTTCGCTCTCCTGCTCGACGTTGGCGTTTGTGCGGGTGTTCCATCCGCTGCTGCTACCGCCACCACCGCCACCGCCACCGCCGCCACCGCCACGCTCGTCTTCAGCGGATGCGCCGTTGCGCATATCAGTCTTGAAGAGGCGGCTCACTTTCCCGATGAGCGAGTTGCTCGACTTGCGTTGATGTCCGTAACCGCCTTCAGAGTCGCCGCTGCGTCGAGACATGGAATAGCGGGGTGGACTGGAAGGGGAACCGGGAGTGAAGCCCTGGTCGGCAGAGGTGTCTTGACTTTGACCGCGCGCGTGGTTGGGGTTAAATCGAGGCGCAGTGGGCACGGCGGGCATCGGGACACGCCCAGCGACGTCTTCCTTACGAGGTGGAGGCGGTGGTGCGGATCCGTCGGCAGCTGCGTTGGGGACGAACGAATCGTGGGTGTCTGCTGCTACGCCAAGCTCATGCGGAGCAGGCAGGCGCGAGCGAGGCTCGACGAAAGCACGACGGTAGTCCTCCTCGCTGTCCGTGTCGGAAGGAATGCCGTCCTGCTCCTCGACGTCCTCAAAGTGCGAGGTGTAGCGCTGGCCGAGGGGGACGTGCGAGCGGTCGTGGTCGATGACTTGGCTGGCGGATTGCGAAGGTGTTACCGAAGCACCGTCAAAAGGTTGCGGGTGACGATGGTCGTGACCTGTTCAGAGGGAAGTAAGGAATTGCAGGGCGAGAGGTGAAAGTGGAGAGGGCCAACGACGGAGAGGGAAATTGGTGACAAAGGATGTGCATGAGATGCAGAGGCCAAAAGCGGAGCAGTGCATCCAGCCGAGTAATTTTGGGCAGCGAATTCGGCGTCCGTGCAGTGCAGAACGCAGATCGGGGCGAAAATCCGACAAAGGGAGGTCAAGACAGGCAGTGTGGGAGGGAAAAGACGAAAAACATGCAAAATAGCGTCAGCGATCCCATTTTCTCGCCGACGGCAGCCGCCGCACACAATGGAGCGAAAGAGAGAGGGTCTGGGCTCGAGATGGCGGATTCGAGTCGCAATTCGTCGGCAGCGAAGCAAGCAAGCCCGCTTGAGCGGGATATCGGTTGCTTGCCTCCGACGCAGAGCACGGAGCGCGTCGATCTTGCGATGTGCGACGTGCAACGAGAATGCCACAAGGCCGCGACAGAACACGACTGGTCTCGAAACTTACCTTGAAGATGCTTGTGGAACTGGCCTTGTTCGTCACGTGTGAGGTTGGCACCGTTGCCAGCGACAGGAGAGCCATGGGCGCCATCGTAGCCGCCGTCTGCGTACGCGTTCTGTGGAGGCAGGCCGGGAGCACCAGGATGCTGGCCGGCGTAGTAGCCCTGGTCGAGAGCGTGGTTGTCGTAGGCGCCCGTCTCGATGCCACCGTCGGCGTACATGCTTTCGTATTGGCCACCGCCAGTGACTTGCAGCAAGGGGCCGTGCGTGTCGAACTCGTCGAGCAGCAGAATGGCTTCCTTGGCGGCTTCCACGGTGGCAGCGCCGGCATCGCCCATGGTCTTCATGCGCATGGTGAGCGCCTCCTTGAACGTGCGTCGCTTGACGCCAACAAGAGCTGCCTCTTCGCTGGCAAGCACCTGCTCGCAGGCGTGCAGCTCGCGCTGCGCTGCGTTGACCTTGTCCATCTTCTCATCTTGGCTGAGACCCGAGTCCTTCTTGGACACCTTCTTCTTGCTCGCCTTGATGAGCCGACCGACGAGGATGTCACGGTCACGCACCACGGAGCGGATGCTCTGTTCGCGATCTAGGACGTCTTTGAGCGCGCTGCGGTAGCCTTCCAGCGCCTGGACATGGGTGCGCTGCGCATCAGCCACGGTGCCCAGGATCTCGGCAAGCGCTTGCGAAGCTTTCGAGATGTCGGGTGCCTCAGAGGTTCCCCAAGCTGCCAGAGCGCTCGCAGCGGCATAGGCAGAGATGGACGAGGCTGCGAGGTTGTCGATGTAGCTCTTTTCGCCTTTGATCAAGTTCTGAAGCAGTCTCGAGTCGGTGGGATGAGGCCTCGAAAGGTTGGAATGGATGGCTTGCGGTGCGTACGACATGGTGGGTGGTGATTAGGGGTGATCAACCTTGGTGCAGCTCAGTGTAGCGGGTCGAGTTCCAAACGAAAGTCGTTCCTGGGCTGGATCGATGCCAAAAGAGGGTTGCTAATCTGCGTGTCACCAAGCTAGACGACTTGAGGGTGTACTCGCGGCAGCTAGAAGCAGACTGCTCGGGTATCAAATCCAGGTAGCGGAGGGTATCAGTGAGCAGCTAGAAGGATGAGTATGTCCTGTCGAATCGCCTTTCCGCGTGATGTGAGGGAAGGTGACTAAGAAAGCGGTCCGAAGCAGAACACGAAGGTAAGGTCGATCGTCTCGAGGGTGGAGGAAGGGATGAACGGATGGATGGAAAGCCAAACAAGACTGGAAGCGAAGCAATGGTGAGCAACCGCGATTTGGCGAATCGGAACAGGAAGTGCGAAGCAGCGTTGGACGATGACGGTCAGCTGCGAGCGACAACGGCATGCAGCCAGCAGGCCAATTGCTGTCTCTGCGTACAGCGCCAAAGCACGCCGGACGCCGAAGGTGGAGGGAAGGCGAGGCGAGGCGCTCAGGTAAAAATAAATATTCTGAGATGCATTGAAAGAACACTGGCCAGGTGCCGTTCTGTTTGTCCGTTTCCAGACAGCGGAGGAAGAAGGGCTTTAGCACAGTCACGAGCGAGAGCCAATCTGCTCGCTCACGGCGAATGGGTTGGATGGCTCTTTCACCAGCTTCAGTCTGGCGCAGACGCAGGCTTCTATCACTACAATTGCGACATAGACTGAGTGCGAGTCTCTTCAGTCGTGTACAGCGTCTGCAGCCTTTGAAAGCTTGCCTTCGCACCATGACATTGTTGTCTCTCTGAAAGAAGGACACTGGATATCATGAAGGAATCGAGTGCGGAAACAAGTTGCAGAGGAGGCTTGCTTAGGGCCTTGCACCACCGCACTTTTCTCTTTGCACAGCGACCACAGCAGCGATTTGTCGAGGGTTTCGTGCCCATCTCTTCTTTGGAGGCTGACTGAATCGACGTGTTTGAACAACCTTCCACAGGGGAGTCACGCTTGAGGCGCTACATCCGCGGCGGAATGACGAGGCGGGTGCATCTGCTGCAGCTGCGATGATCGTCAAAACAATTGGACCCGCATCGTCGCGCAGGCGAGACGGGCTCGAATCGCAGGAAGGAAGAGGCCCAAAAATAGAACATGTTCGGTGAAATGCGTATGCGGTCGACATTGATGATCGGGTCCGATCGCGCCGTGCTCACCCACGGTTTGTCGATCGATCTTGGGATGATCGACCGATGCTGCCGTTCAACAGACCACGATGAGATCTGTGAGGTTCAAAGAAGTCCTTTGACCGGTCAACTTTGGACCTGCGTTTTCGCCGATTGTCCAGCCGAGCCAAGCCAGAGCACAATGTGTTTCGCGGCAGAACCCCAAAGCGATCCAACCTGATGCTGATGCGCGGAGCCACTCCGGCGAAATTGTTTCGTAACCTACAGGCGGTGGACACAACGCCGCACTCAAATGAGGTGGGGAAGAAGCCTCTTCATTACCCCGCAGACCGGCAGAATTGAGTTGAGATGAAGTTCAATGAAAAGGCCGGGCGGTCTGCTGACAGTAGTCGAGCTGGGAGGAGCCAGAGGCAGCAGAGGTCCCGGCCCCGGGAGAAAATGCATTGCGCCGACATGGCACCGAGATGAGGCCGTGGGGCAAGAAGAGCAATTTCGGAAAGTGCTCGGTCGCATCGTTCTCCTCCTTTGTCCAGTGTACACATCGTCAATCAGCACCATGGTTGAAGAACAAGGTGTGCACGCCAAGGACAACTGAGCACAGACATCATGTTACGTGTCGCTGAAGGATTGTGTAGAGTACCCAAGATCGGTCAGGTAAACGGTTTCTGTGCCTAAGCATGTTTGGGGGCAAAGAGGAGTCGGTCTTTGAGATTGGCGTGGTGTGGGCAGAGCAGCGCGGAAGTCATTTCGACGGGACCGGCTTCAGCGAGGGACAGCATCTCTCCGCGGAACGATGCTGTGGTGACCAACTGAGTCGATGGGCTTCCTCGAGCCTGTCGTCGGTAGAACCAATTGTAAGCGTCACGGCGAGCTCGACCCTCGTTACCGTGCCTCTCTTCGTCGAAAGCTAATACAATAAGCACGGCGTGGGCTGATCCGATTCACACACAAACAACTCATCCATCTCATCGGCGAACTCAAGGCCCGACCTTGCGTTATTGCTGAGACAAAGAATTGACCGGTGCAGGGGAAGCTGGCTCGCTTCAACTACGGCCTAATTCATGTAGGCTCCACAGAAGCAGACTGACGGTCGAAGCTCGGTTGGACAATCAATCGGACGATCTTCTTCGGGTATCTCTGTGACAATGCCCCGGCTGTAGTGACATGGCTGTTCATGGGTACGCCCTCGACAATCGCTGCGATGACAGGCGGTGCAGGGTGGGTGCTTTGCTGCCAGAAAAGGGCGGTTACTCGTCCACGCAGACACATAATCCGCAGGGGTTTGGCCGGTTTTGCATCCACGGTGGTACTTCATACCACTGTCATGAGCACAGTACACCAGTAGTGCTGCACGATTCAGTACCCCGTTTGATGCGCTGCAATGATTGATCAAAGGGTGAGGTTCAGAGCTGGCATGAGGGTACTGGACAGAGCTGTGGGGAAGGACAGGACGCCGGCGAGACCGACTCTTCCCACGCGTCGAGAGGATCTCCGGTGATGCTCCGACCGAGCTCCTTTTTATCGCGCTGCTGAATGGAATTTGGTGACTGAGACGCCCAGCAGCCCGCTTTCGTTTCTTTTTCCTTGGCTCGGTCTCGCTGCTGCGTCGGTGCGGACAAATTTTGGCGAGCGGCGATTCCCGCCGTATTGGAAAGCAGCAGCTGCACACCAGCGCCGAGGCAACTCCCCACAAAGCCCAGAACTCTCGACCAAAGGAGGCTTTCGACGAGTGTCCACATTCTCGTCCCGTTGGCCTGCTTTCATACCATCACCAAGAGCCCTCCCTGTTGCCCTTTCGGGGCTCTCGCTGGAAGTCGAGATTGTCCTGCGTGCTATCTTTCTCCACACCGTCATCTTCAGCATCATCCTCGCCGCCGTTGTTCCCGTCCACCACCTTCCATCTACGCTTCTGCTCGTCGCCGTCACTGCACAACTTCAGGGTAGCTCTAACCACTTCGGAAGCAGCTCCTCCTTCTTTTCACCCCCACGACATCCTCGCGACGCACACCATCAGAACAAAGCGTTGGACCATTTCACAGCAGCAAGAGCAGCGCATCGTAGCTACTAATTCCGAACCTATCGCCGTGTGAATCCTAACGCAGAGGACCGCCACCTCCGCTCTCTTTCGGGGAATCTGAAACCGTTCAAGCTCAAAAGCGACAACTCTGGTCTACAGGCTTTCATTCGACTCAGCAAGCCAGCAAGTGCGATACGCAACGCCCCGCCCTCACTGGACTCGTCAATCTTTGCCGCTTATTCAGCTAACTCTTCGATCAAGGCCGGACTCTTCAGCATAGGATTAAGCTCGAGCCCGACTTCCGCTCTGCAACAGGCTTCCGTGAATACCTTCACGTCACTCGCGTCAAAGAGATTTGCTGCACTCGCCCAAAACCTTACGTCTGCCATTGTACAGCCATTCTCCCGGACAGGCTCCAACTCTCATTTGGCTTGGCAGACAACACCGCGCTTATCTTTTCCCCGACACCCGACCCTTGAACGCCGGACGCTCATCTTCTTTGCTCAGTCGGAAAACCCGCGGCTCGATAACCTCCTTGACTTCATCGCCGGCAACAGGTGCACCTCCATCACCCTCTTGAAATGTCGCCCGTTCCCACTCAGGACTCGATCTCTGTGCTTCAAGACGACATGCAGACAGCACATGCATCGGTGTTTGAAACGGCGCAGAAGCTCTCCGCGCCGTCTTCCTTGCTCGTCGATAGTCGAGCTTCAGCAGCTGGATCCGATTTCTCAAGCTTCTCTTCGCCGACATCGTCTACATCTCCTGCAGAGCTCCCAACTTCCACACCAGCATCATCGGGCATCCCGTCTCCACGAGACGAGCTTGCAGAATCGCAAACGATGAAAGGCGCAACAGCAACCGAAATCGAATCCAGTAGCGTCCTCTTCGACCAGTGGCGACCGACTTCGCACTTCCTCGGTCCTCATGGGTGGATGAACGACCCTTGCGGACCTTCCTACGATCCACGCACGGGCCTCTATCACCTCTGGTACCAATGGAACCCGACAGCCTCGACGTGGGGCAACATCAGCTGGGGGCACGCTTACAGCCGCGACATGATCCACTGGACATCTCGATCCCATCCCGTGCTTAGTCCTGGCGCAAATCACGATTCCGAAGGTGTCTTCACCGGATGCGTGCTTCAAAGGCCTCCTCTCGGCACAGCCGAGGAAGCTGCAGACAGTTCGGAGATGACGGCACTCTACACGGCTGTATCCATGTTGCCGATCCACCACACCTTGCCGTACAACTACGGGTGCGAGAAGGTCGTTCTCTCGACCTCAGCTGACGGAGGTGAAACGTGGACTCCGCACGGAATCGTTGTTCGTGGACCTCCCGAGCATCTCGATGTCATCTCTTGGCGCGACCCGTACATTGCACAGTGGCCGCTCCTCGACACGCTACTCGGTCGTGACCCTCAAACCCCTGGTCTGTACGCCCTCATTGCAGGCGGAATCAAAGACACCACACCCACCACCTTTGCCTACTCCATCAACCCTGCCGATCTCAGCCAATGGGCCTACGTGGGAATGCTAGCCGACGTCGGTGTCAACTGCAAAGCTGCGCCTTACGGTGTCGATCTCGGGAAGAACTGGGAAGTCGCCAACTTTTTCACGACAAGGGATGCTGAGCGCAGAGCTGCTGAAGCAGAATACCTGTTGATCAACGTTGAAGGGTGCACGGAGCCCGGTCCGGCGAGGCAGCCGGTGTACATGAAGCTGGATCTGGAGGCGACGCGAATCGGAGAGGACGGCGAGATTCGCTTGCAGCCGGCGAATGTGGGTCTGCTGGATCATGGATGTCTGTACGCAGCGAGCAGTTTCCACGACGAGAAGCACGATCGTAGGATCATGTGGGGATGGATCACGGAGGATGATTTGCCAGAGTCGTATTACGACAAGCAGGGTTGGGCGGGGTTGATCTCGTTGCCTAGGGAGCTGTTTCATCACCCGACTTCGAGCGAGTTGGGCATCCGTCCGGCCGCAGAGGTCGAGGAACTGCGCCGTGGAGCTCAAAAGATTGTTTTCTCTCCGCAAAGTACGCTTCCCGGTACAACAGTCGAGCTGACCGAAGGTGCGATCGGAGACGCCGAAACGCTGTCTGCAGTGCACGTGCCGACAATCACCAGCCGTTCGTATGAGCTCGAGATGGATCTCATCCCTGCGCAACCCGGCGTCGTCGTCGCTCACAGCGAGGACCTCTCCACGCGCACCCTCATCTACGTCTCTGCGTCCAACCACCTCGTCGTCGATCGAACCTACTCTGCAGGCAAAACCTCAGTTCTGGCCAAAGACATCAAGGTCAACACCGGTACGCTTCGAGCATCCCTCTCCGCGTGCGAGGTGCACAAGCTTCGCATGTTTGTGGACAACTCTGTGCTCGAGATCTTTGTGGACGGTCTTGTGGCGGTTTCCACGCGTGTGTATGCGGATGCGGGGGATACGGGGTTGTCTGTTCTCGTTGGGGATGGGGGAGAGGCGAAGGGGGAGATTAGGATCTGGCATGGGTTGGATCGGGCTATTGTTGCGTAGAGGGTTGGGTTTGCTTTGCATATTCACTGTTCTTCGGTTGTGCTTATCTGTCATTGTTTTGGGATTGAAGCAATTTGTATCATTCATTCACACATGCTCCGTCGTCATCTAGTTTCGAATTTCTTTTGCATTCGTACATTTTGGTTTTGACATTCGGTGTAGAAGATATCAGAGACCCTTCTCCGAGAGAGCGAATGCGAAGGACCTGACAGCGGTCCAAACGCCCTGCTTCTCATTGCTCTGATGCAAAACATTGGCGCCTTCGGCCGTCTTGAACACCAACAACAAGGTCGCCGTTGGGGCGGCGAACAGCACGTCTCCGCCGTCGCCCTTCTCGTGCAACGTTACAACCTCCAAGGGGTACTGACCGCCTCTGGGACCGCTCAAGGTGTAGGTCTTGCCGGCGAGTGTGATTTCCCTCGAGTTTTCCTTGAGTTCCTGCTCCGAGACGCTGGGGGCAGAGGCTTGGGTGAAGACGTCGATGAGTTGACGGACCTGTTCCGGCTCGAAGGATTTCGTGAAGGACATTTGGGAGCCGTGCACGGCAAGTGCGTCTTCCTGGTCGAAGATGGCGTACTCGGCGATACCGGAGGCGGAGGGAAGCTGGAGGGAGGCAATCTCGGAGAAGTCAAAGTTGGAGAGGATGGATTTGCGCTGCGGGCCGTTGAGGTCGGAGGCGGCGGCTTCGGTGCCGGAACCGGTGTGGGGGCCTCGGTTGATGCCTGATCCTGCCATGATGTTTGAGAGATGTGTGTGGGTTTCGTGAACAGAAGGGTATGATGTTACTGTTGTTGGTGGAAAGCCAGGAGACGGGTTTGAGGGCGAAGGTATATATGTCGTGTCACTCAGGTCGGGCAGAGTGAAACCAAGCAGCGAGCAGGGATCAACAAGCTTGGCTCGAGCGGCATTGTAGCTACAATGATCTTCGCCAAGTGACGCAACCGCTTTTCTTCTCACGAGGTCCTTCTGACGTCGACACAATCTGTGACCCTGACCCTGTCCATGGATCACCTTTCCGGTCGTGTGAACTCATCGCACACGAACACGAACTTGACTGCACATGAGCACACAATAGGCTATCTTCCGACTACTGCACGACTCGACGCGTGATGAGTGAGGAACCACAAAACTGTGTCGTAGGATTGCACCGCTGTGTATCGCTGAATGAAGAGCCAAGGCACAATGTGACAGTCGTTGGCGTCGAGGGTTTTTTGGTGTGTCAGCTACGGCCTCCACTTGTCAGCGATCTGACGTGCATGCGTAGATGCAAAAAATTCGCCGACGTTCCCAGTTTCGCCCAGATAGCCAGAACATTTGGAACCAGAAGCCCTGTGTCTGACCAGGACATACCGGCTTGTGTGCTCAGAGGCAAAGCAATCGCAAGGGTCCCTGGGATGCACGATGCTTTCACAACACCTGGGCTGGCTGCAAAGAAGTGGAAGGAAAAGCTTGGGTCCCGAATGCAACGTTGTATTAAAAAAATATACTTGTACACAATAAATGGGCAAAAAAACAGGGTCACGAAATTCGGGCTAGCACCGACGATCGGGGACGAGCTTCCAGATTGGACAGATTGTATCGTCGTGTTGCGTCTTCCGAAAACTAGGCTTCGATTCCTCATCCATTCCCTTCCTTTCAAGCCACCTATGAAGTCCGAGCCTGTTTGATTGGAACAAAAAGCATCTGAGCTGAACAGAAGGCAGTTGGGATTGAGGGTGAATCCGGAGGACAGCAAGGTGCGCCTAGAATCGTTTCTTTGAGCTTTGCGGTCGAACAGGTGATAGATAGGGGGACCGAGAACAAGGAGAGTTCGCAACAGGTGGTGGCACCGGAGGCGATACTATCATCGGACCGTGTCCGGTTGAACGCCTCGTTTGAAGCAAGACCAGCGGCAACAAGGGACTTGGCGATCTGCCGTCAGTAGACAAGGGGCTCAGTTGCCACCTTCTCCCATCCACCATAGCTTCAGCCTTTCCATCGCCTTCGTGACTTCCCTCGCTACAACCAGAAACCGGCGGGGGAAGACTTTCTGGATGATCTCGTTGCCAGTACTCTTGACTCGAAGAGACCTGCTCGTGCCGCCTTGTCTGACACGCCCTGAGCTCGCGCAAGTCGGATCCACACCTCATCTCGCACTGCTCCCCCTCCTCCCGCGCAGCCTTCATCTCCTCGGCCACCACTCTCCTCAAAATCAAATTCGCCAACATCACCATCGTATACAACGCCCCACTCAACAGATACAGAGGACTGTACCAACCCGTTTCGCTACTGCTGAACAGACACAGACTGCTCAACGAGTAGCCCGTCAACAAGATCTGACCCTGGATGCTGTACATCGCCAGCTTCCAGATCACCCTTCGAGCGGCGTCCATACTGGTTTGTCCTCGCAACACCATGAGTCTAGCGATGGTGGTGAGGAGCATGCACAGCTCGATCAAGATGAACACGACGGTCCAGGAATCCAGGATGCCTTTGACCCAGTGTTGTTTCTGCGGGTCGAGGAGACGGGTTTTATACCCGACGGAGTAGAATGCTGCTCCAAACCAGTTGATCAGTGCAAACTGGACGGAGATTGTAATCACTGCGAAGGCGAAACCGAATTGGGTGAAAATGCTTCGTGAGTCGAAGAGCTTCGCAATTCGAATAGCAAAGTACATTTGTCCAATCGCAACTGGTATCCCGCTCAAGGTGTGGAACGGTACGACGTAAACCTCGATCTTGTTGACATCATATCCTGGGTTGGAGTAGAGCTGGAAGAGATCGCCAATGTAGTACGAGATGAATCCGTACAGCGCTAGAGCGAGGTTGCAGAGGACGGACAATAGGACCGAGATTCGGAGGAGGAAAGGATCGCGGTTCTGGGGTTTGAAGAAGTAGAGGTGGAAGTAGATGCAGAAGAGCGCGAGATTGATGCCACAGAGAACGGACAGAAGGAAGACGAGGATGAAGTAGGGCCCGATGGCAGCAGCCATGGAGATGGGCATGAAGAGGGGCGGTGTGCCGTGCGCGTACATTGCTTCGATATTGAAGGTGGAGGCCATCGTGAAAGGACTGTGAGGGAAGACAAAGAGGCCGGGCAGCGTGCTTGGAGGGGAAAGACCTACAGGGGAGTCGGGCGCTGCGTGGAACACAAAGAGGCCGAAAGAGTGAGTATTCTACAGGTATCTAGGAGAATTGGGATGTTATATGTGTCGACAGACATCACTGTGCCACAGAAACATCTCTTCTGCCAGCATCACCGCCGCGGCCGCCTCAAGACTATACGATCAAGCAACCAGGAGTGCGCTTCATCCCCGCTTCCGTCTGGTCGGACAGCATTGCAACTGCTGAATTCCTGCCAAAGTTTTCCACAGAACCGCGACACGAGTCGGTGCCAAGGGGCAGCCGCCCACACGGGGAATGCTAGACGCACCCACCGACGCTGCTAGACGCCCACTCGATGGCACACCAGGCGGTCGGGATAGGGATCCAGTCCGCCCAGGAAGTGATCTTGATAGGCACGGTCCGGCGCAAATACGCGGACGACTCAGTTGCGGTGGCACTGTTCTTGGGGATATACAGTACTGTGAAAATGGACATGAAGATGGCACGGATCTCGCAACCTCTCGATGCGTTCAATTGAGGTCGCCGAAGGCTCGGTCCACTTCGTTCGGAGGAGAATCTTCCATGATGCCGCTGTGATCGGTTCACAGCCTGTCTCAGTTATCACGGGTCGATCCGATTCTGGGGATGCAGCCAGCCGAATCTGCTTCAACCCAAATGAAGTTTTTCTTCGATCCCGGCCTGCCAACCGGAGATGAAAACAAACGATCTGACCGCGTCTGTGGTTGTCAAGTGAATTGGTTGCAAGGGGGTAAGAGATGAAGGAGTAAGGCGGTTGCTTTCAGAGCGATTTAATGAAAGATCCAAGGGCAGGACCTCGAGTTTCATTCCACCTTGCAACGTCCGCACAGACTGAACCACTCTCACTCTCACTGATATTTGAACACAACCCATCTCGTGTCCGCCAACATACAGTATCAGCCAAAATCTTCCTACTGACATCACATCGAGATCGCTCACACAAATACAGTATGAAAGCCTACACTTCCTTCATCGCCCTTGTAGCCACGGTGATCTTGCTGGTGAGCGTCGGCGCCCAAGATACCTTTTTCATCCAAGGGGAAACGCAGTACCAAGGCTACTGCGGCCGCAACGCTCCCGCGCCTAATCTCGGTGCCATCTGCTTCCAGACGTCCTCCAACATCAACGAAGATGTCAGAGCAGGATCGAACGAGCTGACTGCTTTTACAACCATCAATGGCCAGGGTAGGTTATACGCATGCAGAGACACCAGACTCAGGACCAAGCTGACTGATTCCAAATTTTCTGCAAATTCGTGACGATCGCGGATCCCTCCGACCAGGTTTCGTCGTGATCATCGGTCTGGCAGGCAGCACCGGATTCTTCACCACCGACAAGGTCAGAGTCGATATGGTCGCGATCAATTACCCTGCTTGGTCGAACACTCCCTGTGTCCAATACTCTATCACGAACGTTGGGGCTAAGACGGCTTCGAAGGTGGGACACTATTGCCACGGTCAAGGCGCCGTGTCTATTTGAGCTTCTAGACTTGCACTCAACAGATACTCTCGCACTTCTCAACTGCTATGAAGCTTGAAGGCATCTTTCAGGGGCTGTATATCACGAGCATAGCCTGCATGTATCTTCCTTGCGCCAAAACCCTTTTTTTGCAATTTCAAAACACGGCCTCTCGCGCCACAATCAACGCTGCAGATACTCCTGCCAAGCAGCGCTCTCGATCTGCGCTCTCGGAGCCTCCCTACCCGTCCACCTGGCAAACTGATGGCAGCCCTGTTCCAACAAGATCGTGATGCCCGGGATCGCAGTCCAGAGCTTTCGGATCGGGGCCTTCGTTGTGTTTGTGCCGATCGCGAGTTCGGTGGTCGTGTTGACCTGCGACACGAGCTGCAGCAGAGCGGTGTGGTAGGGTTTGTAGCTCATATCGATGACAACGCCGCCGACGGGGTTGCGGAGGATGGAGGGGGGAAGGTGGATGAGACCTGGTTCGGCGGTGAGGGTGGAACCCTCGGCTGGGATGTTGCTGACCACCACTGAGGGGGAGAGCTCGACGGGCAGCGAAGCAACGTCCTCCAGCGAGGTCAGCACGTTGACGTTCCATTCCACAGGAACCTCCTTCGCCAGCCTCTCGGCGTTCTCCAACGTTCGGTTGAACAGCAGGATCCGCTTCACACCCATCCGGTACAGTGCAAACAGTGCCGCCCTCGCAGAACCACCAGCACCGATCACCAACCCGGTCAGATTTGGATCCGCCAGGTGCGTCGTCCGCAACGACTTTCGTGCCAGAGTCTCGATCGCGATCCAATCCGTATTGTCTCCGACGAGCGAAGTGACCGTTCCCGATGCATCTCGAACGGGGATGATGGTGTTGACGGCGCCGATGGCTTTCGCTTCGTCGGTGACAGAGTCGAGCAGTTTGATGATGTTGAGCTTGTGGGGGATGGTGACGCTGGCACCGCCAAAGTCGGGGGAACGGACAAAGGCGGTAATGGTGTCGTCGATCTCGGTTGTTTCCAACAGGTCGTATCGGTGCGGCAGACCTAGCGTTGCAAATCCAGTGTTGTGCAGCAACGGGCTCAGACTGTGAGCAATTGGGGTGCCGAAGAGCGCGAACCGATGAGGCTCAGCCTGTCCGATCAGCGACAGAGCCATCTGAATCTCTCGGAACGACAGCTGACCCGGCGCAGCTTTCGACGGCATAGCTTCGTGCGTGATCGGCGTAAACACCGGGTTGACGATCCTGCTGAATTGACCCACGGCACCCATGTTGACCGCCAACAGAGGCTTCGTCGTGCTAGCCGACACCTTGGCACGGAAGCGTTCGAGGCTGTAGTTGTCCTCCATCGTATTCGCCTTGCCGATGATCTTTGCGACATCACCAAAACGACACGCTCTCGCGTAGATCTTTGCCGTAGACTCGCTCTCCCAGTCGAGATGACCGGACCAATCGTGCCACGAAGCGATGATCTCACTGTAACCTTTGGCTTCGACGACCGCGGCGAGCAGATCGTCGTCCCAGCCCAGCTCGAGATCGATGTACTCGCAACCGTGACGGAGCGCGAGGTTGATGAGCTCGAAGTACTCTTTGGGGTTACCGTCGGGGAACATTCCGCCCTGGGAGTGGGTCCGGACGGTGAAGACGATGGGGAGCGACGTGCGGTGACGCAAGGCGGCGAGTTGGTTCTTGACGTATTCCGTCGGTGGGATCTGAGGGGAGGTGACGGGTTGGCCGGAGGGGTTGAGCAGATCGGCGCGGAACTCGAGCGCATCGCAGCCGGTCTCCATGCTTCGGATCAGCTCCAGCTTGGGCACGACGTCCGGGAAGGTGAGACTGAGGAAGTACGTTCGTCGTCCGCCTTTGCGACTGTCGACGACGAGATCGTCGATCTGATTCGTGTCCGCGCCAGTGATGAACTTGAAGAAGCGCGCCACTTCCGACTCCAGGCCAAACTTCTTCTGAATCGTGAATGAAGGATCGGGTACGTTCATCGCACAAGGCTGGACAGCCAACGACTCGCCTTCCGAGTACGAAACGAGCTCGGCCGACGAGCACTCGCCGAACCAAGGGTTTCGACGACGGTAGACGTCCATCACCGGCTCGCCGTACGCGGGGCGATCGCTGGTGGCCAAAAATCTGACGATGGCATCCGTGTCGCGGACGATGTAGACGACCGGCCCTTTCGTCTGCGCGTACTCGGCCAAGATGCTTCTGCAGGCTTCCGTCTCGACCACTCCACCGCCTAGCGAGATGAGTGCGCCGCTGGGATGACGAGCGATCATTTCTTGCAGGATCTCGAGCTCCTTCTGACGGAAAGCAGGCCATCCGTGTTGTTTGACAAAGTCACCGAGGCCATCCTTAACGCCCAGCTTCTCGTTGAAGACCACATCGGCGTCGATGAAGGTACGCGAGAGCGCGGCAGCACCGATGGCTCCCAGGAAAGTCTTTCCGGAAGCACGCATGCCGATGCAAATGATGGTGGCGTCTTTGCTGTATTTGCGCGGGGTCAGGGCTTTGCTCGAGGTCAGCTGGGACAGCGACGCTGCCTGCCTGCCGTTGGTGGTGGCAGCAGTGGCCTTGTTGAAGTGCGAAGGCGAGATGCAGAGGCTGGGCGAGCATTCGGGGTCGACACCGTGGGCGCGGATGCCGAGCTTGCGCTCGAGATCGTCCCACCAGTTTGGCCACGTCTTTTCTACACATCGCTTCTCCTCCAGAATCGCACCCGGAGCCAGACTGGCGAGCACAGAGAAGGCCATGGCAACACGGTGGTCGTCGTAGCAGTGGACGTGTACGTTGGCGCGCAGCTGGCGGTAGTCGATACCGAAGATCTCGAGACCGTCTTCGTGCTCCTTGGTGTCGACGCCAAATTTGGCGAGCTCGTCCATCATGGCACGGATGCGGTTGCACTCCTTGACTCGCTGGTTGGCGATGCCGGTGATGCGTGTAGAGGGGCGAGCGGTGGAAGTGGACCCGTTGGCAGGAGGCTGAGCAGCGACGGCGAGCAGGACGGATGCGGTAAGGAAGGCGTCCGTCATGGGCTCCATGTCGACGAGTCCAATCTGACGGAGTTGGCCGATCTTAGGGCCGGTGACGGTGGTCGATGTGGCGGTCTGGACGACGGTGCAGCCCATGGGCTCGAGAACCTCCTTGGCGAAGCGCGCGTCTCCCTGGAGCGAGGCCGAGCCGATGTTGGGCACGGTGCACTCGGTGCCGGTGATGGCAGCGATGGCGAGAGGGTAGGTGGCACTGCTGGCGTCGCTCTCAATGTCATAGATGTCGGGCGAGACGTAGTGGCCTTTGGGGATGCGGTAGGTGTTCGAAGGACGACCAGTAGCAGGATCCGAGAGACGCTCGACCTTGATGCCGAACGTGGCCATCATGGCAATGGTCATGTCGATGTAGAGCTGCGAAATGACCTGACCGCCAACAAGCTCAAGCACGACTTCCTCGGCAGCGTACGGAGCGCACAGGAGGATGGACGAAACGTACTGCGAAGAGATGGTGGCTGAAAGCTGGATCTTGCCTCCCTTGAAGCCGTGAGTGGTGCCCTTGACTGCAAGCGGCAAGCAACCTTGGCCCTCGAGGTAATCAATCGAGGTGCCGTTGGATCGGAGGGCGTCAACGAGGGCACCGATGGGTCGTTCCTTCATACGCTTGTTGCCGGTAATGACGACGGGTTGCTGGTTGCCGTCGTTGTGCACCAAGCTGACGACGGTGGCCATGAAGCGGGCAGCAGTGCCTGCATTCTGGAGGTAGATCTGCTTGTCGTTGGCAGGGCGTGCGAGCGCGCCGCCGTTGCCGTGGACGACAATGGTCTCTCCACCATCCTCAAACTCGAAACGAGCGGCTTGAAGATCGTGAAGACCGGCCATCATAACCTGGGTGTCGTCCGAGTGGAGCATGTTGCGAAGACGGCAGGTGTTGCCAGCCAGAGCGGCGAGTACGAGGGCGCGGTTGGAGATGGACTTGGAACCAGGGGTGGAGAGGGTGACCTTTGCATTGTTGGGCTGCTCCAAGACCGGGGTGACGGTGGCACCAAGGGAGAGGACGCGGCGAATGATGTCGTCGCTAACGGTGGAAGCCTTGTCTTCGACAGTGTCACCGATCGAGCTCAGAAGGACAATCTTTTTGTTGCTGCCAGAGTTCTTCTTGTCGACCTTCATGATGTCGAGGAGGCGGTCGACGGTGACATCGAGCGACTTGGCGAGACGGGTGACGCGCGAGTCGGAGAGCGAGACGGGCAAGTCGTACTCCTTGAGGCAGCGAGTGAGACGACCGATGGCGACTTGGCTGAGGCCGTGCATGTAGCGAGCGACCTCGGCCTCGAGGATCATTCCGATCGAGATGCACTCTCCGTGGAGCATCTCAGGTGTGAGCACGGCTTCGATGGCGTGACCGATGGTGTGTCCAAAGTTGACGAGGTTGCGCAGGCCGGTCTCCTTTTCATCGATGGTGACGATGTAGGCCTTGACACCGACGGAGCCGCGGATGACATCGAGCAAAAGCGACTGGGCCTCGGTTCGGGTGTCCAGGGTCCTACCTTGGTCAAGTGGGGCATCTTTTGCGAAGGGGCCGAGTACAGCGGAACGAATGGCCGGCGCACTGGATTCGAGCTTTGCAAAGTCGATGGGATCCCAGATGGCCGCAGTTTTGACGACCTCGGCCATGCCGTTGCTGAACTCACGGGCGGGAAGTGTCTTGAGCCAGGCGGCATCGATGAAGACGTAGTTTGGCTGGTGGAAGCTGCCGATGAGGTTCTTGCCGAGCGGGTGGTCGATTGCGGTCTTGCCGCCCACGGCCGAGTCGACCATGGCGAGGAGCGTGGTGGGGATCTGAACAAACTTGAGGCCGCGCATAAAGGTAGCTGCTACAAAACCGACGAGATCACCGATGACACCACCACCGACGGCGAGAACGACGGCGTCTCGGGTGACACGGTGCTCAAACATCCAGTCCTCGATAGCGTTCTTGCCCTCTCGACTTTTGGAAGCCTCGCCGGGCGGGATGACCTTTGTGAGAAGCCTCCAGGTGTGAGTTGCAGAGAGATCAGAGGCGGCCTTTTCGAACTCGCGGCGGAAAGCGGTGGTGACGCTGCATCTTGATTCGAGATGCTGGTCGGTGATGAGGACGTAGGTAGAAGATGGGAGCGTGGAGAGGAGGGTCTTGGCGATGTGAGGGATAAGGTGGTAGCCGAGGTGAATGGGCGTATCCAAGCATCGAAGCGTGTGGATGGTCGCGCCGGAGAGAGGGTTGGTGGAGGGAGGAGCATGGTAGGAAGGTGTCTTTGTCCTAAGCACAGGCTGCTGTGCTGATGCTGCGGACGCCATTTTGGGATATGGATGAATGTGAAACTGAAAGACGAAGCTGGTCTTTCAACGGGCCAAAGTGTGTGGCTTTTGAAGGATTGTGAGGTTGCCGGAGCTAAAGGAAGACTGCGGGTGTCGACGGGCTTGAGCCGCGGCTAGCGACGAGCTTTATGAGACGGTTGAATGGCAAAGCCTTTGACGGTTGGGGTTGCAGGGGAGGAGAAGGAAGGAGAAGATCGTTGCAACGGGTCGATCCAGGCCTGGGTGGCAGCTGGGAAGCTAAAATGGATCGGTTGTCGTGGTGAGCTCGACCTTGCAACGCGGCGTGAGCGTATGCGAGAGGTCAAGCAGACAACAGAGGGTGCCACGATCGAGTAGGGATGAGATGATGTACGACGACGAAGACAAGAAGGAAGAGACTAGGAAAGGACAATGGAAGAACAAAGTCGATGCAAAGGCAGACAGCCTCGTCGTGCCAATTCCGATCAGATTAAAGTCGCACAAGCGCTAGTCTCCCTCAAACGCCGCAGGCACTTTTACACGGTGACTGCCCAGCAACAATTAAAAATCTCAGTCAATCTTGATCGTCCCTCCACGTCTGATCCAGTCTCGGTGGCTTGATTCACTCGCTCGATCAAGCAGCTCTCTGCTCCTGTTGGACAAGTAGTCCAGCTTTGTCAATCATCCGACGAGGGTCGTCGTGGCTGTTGACCGGCAAACGTATTGCCCCACGATGCTCGGAATGAAATACTTTATAACAATAAATATAAAATCAAGAAGAAAGACACAAAAAATGACTCGACCCGGGCACACTGCACTCGTGCACCAGTCCCACACTTTCAATTTCCAATCATGCGAGGAGGAAAAAAAAAAAGATGGAAAAGCGGACAGATCTTCTTACCGCGCGAGAATGCTTGGACAACAAGAGACACTGCTCAATGTAGCAAACAGCAAGAACTTCTCATACTGAACAGCCATGTGCTGTGATATGTAGTCACAGCAACTGCCATCCGTCATCACGTCAGACAATGGCGCTGCAATGCGAATCCTTGTATGCAGAATGAGATTGTAGTGCAGAGGTGACCAGTACAAAAAAGGAAGGGGTCGAATGCGTTCAAGATGCCATCTGTTGGACGAAGCCTCAGTTCTTGGACCTCCCAATCTTCTTACCCTCGAATCCAGGTCTGGCTTTGCCAAACGAGGGCTTCTTACCCGCTGGTGTCTTGGACTTTGACAACGTCGACGAAGAGCCCTTCTTGTGCTTTCCACCTTTCGCAGCCTTCCTGGCAGCGATGTTGTCCTGGCGCTTCTTCTGACGATCCGCCTGCTTTTGCGTCTCGTTCTGCTGTCGCTCGTTCCACGCCTTGCTCGACTTTTCCTTTTGCTTGTCTTTGCGCTTGACCGCCTTCTTGAGCAGCTTCTCGTCGTCGCGGATTTTGACGCCTGTTGCGGAGGCGAGCACTTTGTCCCACTGCTTTTGCTCGTCCAGTTCGGATACTTTGGCGGAGAGCGCGTCGGGCGCATCGCCGAGCTTGGCGGCAAGCTTGGATCGTCGCGCCTCCTCTTGCTTCTTGCGGCTTTCGAGTACTTGCAGCGCCGCTTTGGGGTCCGAGGGCAGCGCCAGCTTGTTCTTTTTGCCGTTTGCCGACGAATCGGGTAGCGACGCACTTGCAGCACCTACAGGTTTGAAGTTGAGCGATGAAAAGTTGAGAGAGTTGCCGTTGACGTCGATGTTCGAGGCGCCGGAAGCGGATGCGCCGTTCCGCTTGTTGTCGCCGTAGCCTGGCTCTGCGACCAACAGTGCCGGTGCTTTGGTGCCGACGTTGAAGCTGTTGCTCGACTTCTGACCGTTGGCTGCATTCTCGACGCCGGCACGCTTGGCACGAATCGCGGCTTTGGCTGTGGCTCTTGCGTCTTTCTTTTCCTGCTTCTTGCGCTCGCGAGCGTCGAATCGCTGACGGCGACGTTCTTCCAAAAGCTCGTCTTTGGAGCTGATGACGCTGCTGCCGTCCTCCGAAGCATCGTCGTTGGCATCGGTGGGGAGACCTCGCTTGCGTTGCAATCCGGCGATCTTGGCGTGCAACTTGGCGCGCAACGCGTCGATAGATGCCTTGCGTTCGCCCTCGGTCTGAATGGGCTTCGGTGCAGCGACTGCCGAACCAGCGGCGCCAGCACCGGTACCGGCACCCGCTGCCGGCTTGACGGCAAGATCCTCAACATCCGAGTCTTGCATCTCCTCATCAGTATCACCTGCAGCACCATTGGGCCCGCCTCTTGATGTACTTTCATCCTCGTCATCATCGTCTTCCTCATCGTCCACGGACACCATACCTTCGACATCCATGTCGAGATCCGAGTCTGCCTCGGCGGCCTCACGAGCAGCCTTGGCCGCAGCGCGTTCGGCTTGAATGTCGGTTACGGTGGCAAAGTTGTCCGGATCGAGCCTCTGCTTCTTGGCCTCTCGCAGCTTCTCCTTGCGTTCCTTGGCCTCGATCTCTGACTTTGCCTTTTTGCGCTTGTTCTTCATGTATTTGGAAGAGACGCTGTCTTCGGCCAGATCTTCGGCGTCATCTCGGGTGAGGTAGAATTGGGGTGGAATCAGGTGAAGGAGCGAGGTGAAGGCGGCGTTGTGCTTAGTCAATGTGTCCATGTATTTGCCTAGGAGGGTCGATGAGGAGGATGCCTGTGCCGAAGTGGAAGCTGAAGGTGCACCAGTGGCGTCGATGCCGTTAGGCGTGCTAGAGGCAGCAGATGGCCGTGACTTTGGAAGAGTCTTCTTTGGCGATTGCGATGTGCCGTTGGGTAGAGTGGACGTTGACGCCTTGGCCGAAGCCACCTTTGCCGCTGCCATTGTGTCGTGAATGTTCCTAGATGCGATCCGAAGGAGGTGCGCTGAAGGCGACGATGGCTGCTAGTGTTGGAACAGTGCAGAAGGCGTGAGAAGAGCCCCGCCGCTGTATTGAGACTGTTCTCGAAAAGTCTTGTGTGCTACCAATGTCGAGCTGCTGTCGAGATGATGGTGTTGAACACAGAATGCGAGGACAAAGAGGCGCTTTGCTCGAGTTCACTTCTCTCAAGATTTTCCAAAATTTCATATTTTGCTTCTGCAGCTCAAAGCGACCGAAGAAGAAAAAAAGGAGGACAGCTCGGGAGCGGCGGCAGCTGAGAAAGCACAGATCGGGGCCGATTCTCGAGATTTTGCTGGACCCTGAAGAGCCTTTTTTTGCATTTCTCACTTTTCTTCTCGACGGAAAGTTTTGAGAAATTCTCCACACGCAACGAGGGCAGCAGATCGGCAGAATTGGAACTGAAGAGCTTCTCGACATTCTTCCTCTGCTACACCATCCCTCGGAGTACAACAATGGCGACGCAAATACCCCAAAGGTCTGCCAAGAGGCAACGTCTGGCAGACGAGAAGGCCGCTCGCGAAGCTGCTCTGCTTCAGGCGCAAGGTCAACTCGGTCCCTCCACCGAAACACTCGTCATCCAGTTCCAGTCAGGCCAAGATGGCTCGCTGCTCGGTCCCACCATCAACCTGCCCGCCGCGACAGGTCAGAAGGAACTTCAAGCCATCATCAACCAGCTTCGACGTCAACTCAAACAGGCACAAGGTCCCAAGAAGCGCTCAATAGACGATCCCGATGCAAGCTCGGATGACGATGAAGACGATGATGAGGATCTGCCGTACGCTTTCCACGTCGATGTGCAGCAGCTGGCTGCTAGTGCCGGCATCGAATCCGAGGAGAAGCAGGAGCTCGTAAAGAGCAATGCGAGGTTGCCCATCAACGACTCGCTCACCCAAGATGTCTTGAACGCCCAGGCGGCGAAGAAGCTGGGGCTCAGCCAGGAAGATACTCTGACGGTGGTGTTCGAACCGCAGGCTGTGTTCAAGGTTCGACCGGTCAGTCGCTGCTCCAGCACCATGAGCGGTCACGCTTCGCCGATTCTTTGCAGCACTTTCTCACCAACAGGCTCGCTGCTTGCGACAGGTGCAGGCGACAAGACTGCGCGGCTGTGGGATCTCGATACGGAAACGCCGATGCATACGCTCGTCGGTCACTCCAACTGGGTCCTGTGTGCGGAATGGGAAGGCAGAGAACGCAAGCTGGCTACCGGTGGCATGGATGGAGAGGTGTGGATCTGGGAGGCGCTCGATGCGTCCTTTACCGGCCGCAAAGGCTGGCTTTCACGGTCCGGCAAGCAGGTGGACGAAGAGTGGCAGGCTGAGCAGGAACAGCTCGACAACGCGGAAGGTGGCGACGCAGAAGGCAAACCTGCCAAGATGGGTGTCAAGCAACGCAGAGCAGCACGTAGCGCAGCGCCTGCAGGCAAGCCTCTGCGAGGACACACAAAGTGGATCACCTCGCTCTCGTGGGAACCCATCCATGTCAACCCGACCAACCCGCGTCTCGCGTCTTCCTCCAAGGACGGCACCGTTCGCGTATGGAACCCCACTCTTCGCCGATGCGAGTACGTACTTGGCGGACACACCGCCTCTGTCAACTGTGTGCGATGGGGTGGTGAGGGTGCCATCTACACCGCATCCTCGGATCGAACCGTCAAAGTGTGGTCGGCCGACGGAGGGAAACTCATCCGAACGCTCAACGAGCACGCGCATTGGGTCAACACCATTGCTCTCTCGACCGACTTCGTCCTCCGAACCGGTCCATTCGATCACACGGGTCGAGCCACTTCCTCCTCCCCCTCCTACGTCCAGCCTACTGACGAAGAGGCCAAAGCGTCGGCACTCAAGCGATACAAAGAAACCACGGGTTCTGGCTCTCAACCCGAGACCATCATCACCGGCTCGGACGATCACACTCTCTTCCTCTGGCCACCCCAGATCAACGGTTCCGCCTCCACACCCAAAAAGCCCGTTGCACGTCTCACCGGACACCAAAAGACGGTCAACCACGTCGCCTTCTCCCCCGATGGCAAGAAGATCGCCTCTGCATCCTTCGATAACAGCGTCAAGCTTTGGGATGCGTCCACGGGTAAGTTCATCGCCACCCTACGGGGACACGTGGCCAGTGTGTATCGTTTGGCTTGGTCGAGCGATTCGCGATTGCTCGTGTCGGCGAGCAAGGATTCGACGTTGAAGCTGTGGGATCCCATCAAGACGTTCAAGATCAGAAAGGATCTGCCGGGTCATACCGACGAGGTGTACTGTGTCGATTTCGTGGCGGATAAGGTGGCGAGTGGAGGACGGGATAGGAATGTCAAGATCTGGCGTCATTGACCATCTGCTAAATTGATCCAGAAGCATAATTCATCATCCATCCATCCACAGGGGAGACAGTGTGCGCCGTAGCTGTGTTCGTCGTGTGTGTGTGTAGAGGTAGATTGCGATACAAAGTACAGTTGTGACGAAAGTTCAACAGAGACCCAGATGCTGGAAAAGCGCCGGGATGAATCCAGCTGAAAACAGACCGATGTTGGTATACACGATGACCTTTGTCAGCACGTCGGCGTCGTAGTGCTTGACCTGCTGTTCGACGTCCTTGGGTGTAGAGCCTTTGATGTCCGCTGCTAGATTTCGGGCCAACTGTTCGTCGGGAGGGATGAAATTCGGATGCGCTCTGGACTGGGTCAATGGAATCGGAAGATCCGTCGCCGTGTCTGGGGTGGAGTCTGCATCGGTTTCGTCAGCTGCACCTCCTCCGATGGTGAACTGGATCTTCTTCTTGGGCGACTTTCCCGTGCTAGCCAGACTTCGACGCATCTCCAAGGGGTTTGGACTTGGCGTCCTCGAAGGAATCGGTGAATGCAGTGGAGACCTCCCCAACAGCGACGGACTGAAAGCGCCACCGCCTATCGCTGCACCGTTGCGCACGTCGGCACTGCCCCTCCGACTCGACGAGGTGGGCGACAGGATGGGACTCTGGATCGTTTGCTGCTTGCCGCTCTCATCCGTAACGATGATCTGCGAAGGAAGATCGATCACCGATGGCACGGCGCTGAGGTCTGCCAAGGGGATCTTGTTGTAATCGCTCGCTGGTGTGTAGTGTCTTCGTGGCAGGCTGAAGCCGATCAGTTGGTCGACGAGACGGAACGTGGGTGGGAGGATGACTTTGCACGCGGTTTTGACAATGACTCGGAGGAGGAGGACGTTGACGAGACCGATGGCCATGACGAGACCTCGTTTGATCCAGATCTCGGCTGCTCCTGCGACGGGGATCTGTATCAGCGGCGTCCCCGAAGTTGTCGCGGTTGTGTTGACGGTAGAGTATTCAGCTGCTGGGTCGAAGAACGTCGAGAAAGGGTGCAGCAGAGGATCCGTATGAAGCACAACCCCGAATCGAAGGCACCACCTCGCCAATGCCACACCCATCGCAACCGAAACGAATGCGATCGCATCTTCAAAGCAAGGACAATCGTCCACCGGTTGCGGATGAACCGAAACCATCAACAGCCCCGCCGGAACAATCACGGCAGGGACGCCCCAACTGTTGACCTTGACAAACTGCTCGATGTGATCGAAAAAGGTCCACTGCACCGCAGTGATGCCCGCGCCCAAAGCGGAACCTGCGATGCAGTCGATGACCGAATGCATCCCGGCATAGATACGGCCGTAGACGACCGAGGTAGCGTAGAAGAGCAGACCCGCTTCCCAGAGGTACGAGTCGAAGAGGGACGAGTCGGAAGGGTCGGCAGCTTCGCGCATCTTTCGAACCCAGAGGTAGATGTACAGGGCGATGCTGACGCTGTTGGTGGAGTGAGTGGAGGGGAAGCCGTATTCGAGATGGTGTGTGCCTACGGTGAGACGTGTGACGGGTGGGGAGTAGGGCCGTGGTACGCAAAAGAGGTCCTTGATGGCGGAGGAGAGATAGACGCCGAAAGCGAGAACGTTGATGAGACCTCGACCAAACCGCGGACTACCCAACCAAAATACCATGGGTAAGAAGACCAGGAAGAAGGAATGTGTCCCTAGCAGAGAGGTGTTGACAAAGTACCTGTCGAGCCATGGTCTGCGTACCAGACGTTGGTGTCGTTCGTGCAACGGAGCCTCTCTTCGAAGGATTGCGACGATGCAACGTCGGAGGAAGGCGATAGGTCGGGGAAGGTAGGCATCGTAGACGGCGTCGTCTTGCAAGCCGATGGACGTAGTAAGCTCGTGTTCACCGACAGAGTCCTTGTCGTTTGATTTGACGTAGGAGGAGCCGCGAAGGAGACCGATGCGTTCGATCTTTTCATGTTTCTGAACGTGCCCGCGTTTGTGCTTTTGCAAGGTGCCGTCCGTGGGTTGAGTGCTGTGGTCGGTGTTGACGGAGAGTGCAGGACGGTTCGACTTGGATGAAGCTGGCGTCGAGGAGGACGAGGGAGAGATGGTGTGGTTGATCTGGCTGCCAGAGATCTTGCGATCCTCCTCGACGCTGGAGGAGGAGGCTTCGCGGGCAGCAGGCGCTCGCCGCTGGTGCAGATTCGAAGAGGTGGAGGCTGAAAGAGGCGACATGGTGTTGGAGATGGCTAGCGCATGTCCGTCATTCACCCAGCTGGTCAGATAAGTCACGACTGATGCCAGTCAAGTGTTCCTTGTGATGGTCAGGTGTGGGACAAGGAGTCGGCAGTGCGTCAGTTGCGTACTGCAAACGCCTGTGCAGCGAGAACAGCGTGAAACAACACTTGCTCCTCTCGCATCCAGAGCGCGAACCGTGCTGCTCTAACTGCTTTGAAATTCTCCAAATCGAGAAGGTGTGTGTGTGTCGGCTGTCGAACGTCGTCTTGTCTGGCAGATGAGCATGGATCGGGCCATCCTTTGTGAGAAGACAATCGAGATTAGTTATCTTTCCTTCCAGAGCCAGACCCACACGCGTTTTGGCACGGAATGCGTGCGTGTGCGTCGGCTGCAGCTCAGAATACATGCCAATAATGTTGGGGTCGGCAGCTCTCTAAGAAACTGCCGAGTGGTCTGTGCTTGTCTTGTCGTGTTCGCAACCTGCAACAGGAACAAAGCAGATTGGACGCGCATGCATCTAAAGCATTGTCAAAGCGGGATGCTACAGCATACATTGCCGTTGCTAAGCTCGTGCGCCTCGATTGCTGCCAAGATTGATGAGCTCTCACCCATGAAATGAGTGTTGTGCAGTGCAGGTTCTTTGCAGATAGAGAGACACGGGCCTATGCTGGTTGGTTGCAGGCGCGTCCGAGCGGAGTGTCAGAAGAAAGCGTGGCAGCCGTGGCAAAATTTTCTTCTTCGCGGGTGCGTTGCTCGCTCCTTTTCCCAAGCTTTAATTTTTTCTGCCATTTATTGGATGGCGTGTGCTCTCAGGCCTGCAACGCTGTGCTGCATGCAAGGGCGAGTTTCGAATGTCTGAGATTCATCTTACGACGGCCAACGCGAAGTTCTTCTTGGATCGTGTCAAAACCGTCAGCGAGGCGAGTCTGAGCCAGTCTGCAGCGGTAACGGTTGGCCTTCGGTGAGCAAAGTAAGCTCAAACCTCGCCTTCTCTGCTTCTCGATGCAGCCAGCGCGGTCCACGTTCTCCAAGAGACGTAAATCTTGGTTAGCATTGTACCCTTTGCAGCTCCCCTTCCACCTCGATACCGACACCGTCTCCACCTTTGGTCCCCCAACCATCCTCATCGGCAACCCTCGCCACGGACCACGGACCTAGCTGTGTAACTTCGACGGCTTTCCCATCGACGCTGACATCGTGTCCAGCCCACTTCCTCGAGGACGCCTCCATCGAAGCCGCCGCCGCCGCCGACGATCTGGACAACTCCCTACACATCCCGGACTTGCGCCTTCGGTGCGATTCACTATCGGATCACATCGCTGGTTCCTCGCAGCGGTATTGCCTGCACTATTGAATCGAATCGACTTGCTAGGATCTCGCACTGATCGGTGGCTCATTGAACTCAATTTAGCTGCTGTAGCTGTATCCTCAACTCAAAAGCGACCCACCGTGTTGCGTCCCTTTCCGCTCGACTTCATTTCACCGCGACCGTCGTCGTCCGAGCACAGCAGCCTCTCCTCATTCTACCATCGTACTTGCGGTCCAGTCATCGTTTCGGTCTAGACGTCGATACGTTCGATACCCTCGTCCAGTCTCACTCCATAGCTCTCTACAACATGGCCAAGTCCGCTTCTCGTTCGCGGTCCTCCGCGGCGGCGGCGTCGTCGTCGTCGTCGTCACTCCACAAGCCTTCCAAGGCCAACTCATTCAAAACATCTGGCAGGTCCAGAGAATGGTCTGCAACACGTAGAGCCGCCGAAGAATCGCTTTCCATACAGATCCAATATACCCTCAATGCTCTCATCGCCCTCCTGGTCATGCACACCCTCTCCTCCCCTTCTTCCCTCTCGCTTGCACATCTCTCCTCACACCTGCATCTGCCTCATTCGCTCCATTCCATCATTCCATCCTGGCTTCGCCTGCCGTCGCTAGCACCTTTTGCTTCCGACCTTCCCAACGCTTCCGAAAAGGGCGGCCATCAAGTCTGGTCTGATCTCGTCGGCGAAGCTGCCAGCCTCGGTCCCTTCCGCAGCGACGCACGTGGATTTGGACATCCGCTCACAGCACTTCACAACTTTACTCGTGCCTGTCTCGGGCTCTCCTACCCCGTACCCGATCCCTCTTCGTCGCCAATCGCTGCTTTCAAGCATCAGGCGCATCGTCTTGTAGGCGGCGACTCGGTGCCTGCCACTGCTCCCTGGGCTCTTCTATCTGGCATTCCCGGTTACCTGTACGAGCGTGGCCTCAGAGACGCCCTCTTTGTCGGCACGCTAGTGCTGCTCTTCACCCTGGCTCGAGCGCTTCTCATGAAGTTTCTGCTGCTGCCACTCGGAGAGCTCGCCGTGCCGCATGTCAAAAAGCCGCGCAAGTCGGAACGCCAATCAACCGAGGCTCTCAACGAGCGAGCCAAGGCGCTTCGCACTCGCGAGAAGGAGGTTCTGCGATTTGCCGAACAAGGCTTCAGTCTCATCTACTACACCTGCTCCTGGAGTCTAGGCTTGCTGATCGCCTCACGCGAATCCTACTGGCCACTCAACACCGTCGAATACTGGACCAGCTATCCGCAGTTCCAACTGGAACCTCTGTTCAAATTCTACTATCTGGCGTCCTGCGCGTTCTACATCCAACAGCTGTTCGTCCTTCACGTCGAAGCACGTCGCTCCGACCACTGGCAGATGTTCTCGCACCACGTCATCACCATCGCACTCATCGCCGGATCCTACGTGTGCAGCTACCACCGCGTCGGAAACGCCATCCTGTGTCTCATGGACCCAAGTGACATTGCACTGAACGTTGCAAAGATGCTCAAGTACGCTGGATGGCAGACCACGTGCGACATTGCTTTCGGGCTGTTTATGGTTTCGTGGCTGGTCACAAGGCATATCCTCTACATGCGAGTGGTTTGGAGTTGCATCTTCGATGCGCGCTCCGTCATGTCCTTCCGACCACCAAACCGCCTGACGGGCGATTACTTTACGAAGACGTCGTATTTCACGCTGATTGGATTGCTGTGTGCTTTGCAGGTGATCTTGTTGATGTGGTTCTACATGATCTGCAGAGTGGCGTATAGGGTGGTCACCAAGGCAGGCGCGGTGGATTCGAGAAGCGATGCCGAGAGCAGCTACGAAGATGACGAAGTGGAGCAGCTGGCGGCCAAGGCGACTTCGACAGCGATAAAGTCGAATGGCGCGGCGAAGAAGAAGCGCAAATAGGTTGCAGCGGCGACTGCAAGAGATGTCAAGGGTTTCAATGAAACCCGATGGTGCGTTACAATATAAACACATTCATAGCTGCATCAGGCCATGTTTGGTGATCAAAGGCGAGATCGATGCTGTGATCCCTGCAGAATAGGGCCTTCGATGCGGATGTAACCGATTCGGGCGATTGAACTCTGACAAGTAGATTCGCAGCACAGGCGCAACTTTGGGTCTTTGCCCAAGCAGCTAATCTTTGACAGACAACGCTTTGCGGTCCCGACCTGCAGTTGACGCGTCTGCAGATGCGATCGTCGTGTACCTGGACCAACGATGCTCGATTACACCTGCGCCTCTTGCCGACATGATCGCTTCGCTCTATCTGGAGCGACTGTCGAGAGGCAAAGTCTGAACACAAAGACGTCTCCCGACTGAGAGTTGTTTCGTTTCTTCGGCATGACTGTGCGCCGACTCGGTAGACGGTCGGTCATGACCGTGCAGGCAAGGACAGCGAAACGGTCTTTCGAGCCGCGGGAATCCAAAGAAGCGGAACACGCAGCGGGCATCGCTTTCGACTCCGCCGTGCTGTAGAAGGCGTCGATCGTGTGGAACGCCGCCTCCGAACCAGCGGCTCTGAAAATGCGGGGAAAGTGCGGAAACAAAGGTTGTGGCCCCAAGACCAAGACGCGATCATCTACGGCCGTCTACGGTCGTCTACGGTCGAGTCTCTCCGAAAGTATTCTCCAGTCGTCTGGGGGCTTGTGCCAATGCAGCCTTGGACTGCTATCTCGTCGCTTTGACACGTTGCAGTCCGGTGCAGCCATCGCACTAAGACAGGAACGACCAACTGAACTTGATCCCGATGACGCAGGAATTCGACGTTCCTGAACAACACTTTGAGAGCAAGATCGTCACTTTGGCTCGCATCGCCAAGCCTTTGGTCTCGTGTATCGTCCAAAGCTGCTCTCGATTCCGTGTTTGCCGAGAAGGTTCAATGATGGGAAGCGAGAAGCGAAGCAGGCTCTTCGCTGCGTGCAGCCCTGTTCGGTATCGCGCGCGTGGCGGTGAGCAAGTTGTCGGTTGCTCTGCTTTCCCGCCTGCAAATCGGCGGTTGGCCAGCGCGAGGTTTCCCCACACCCCACAATATTTCGAGTTCGCTTCTCGAATTTGACCGATTCCGCGTGCTGTTTCAGTCGCCGGTCTCTTTTTCTTCTCAGCCGCTTCCGCTCGACAATCCAGCTGTGCTCCGATCCAACAGACACTAACAGACAGTGAGCAAGGCCCCTGCATTGGACGTGTGCATTGCCGTGATTGACTGCGTAACAGTGGCCTCGCCGTTCACGGCATGCCACCTGTCCATCGTGTGGGGCGCTGTGGCTGAACGTGGGGTTCGCTTCCCCGCACATGTCGCCTGCTGCACGTCCACGCCGAGGCTGCTACCCTGAGATGGTGCCTCGCAAGCGGTTCTTCTTCCTCAGCCGCCGCCGCGCTCGTTGACATTTGGATTGTATCGTGGGTTAGACTGCAGCGGTTAACTCCGCACTTCGTTCGCTGCTTTTCCTCTGCTCCACCGCCCCAGAATCGTTATTTTCGCCACCTATGTGCCTTGATAAGGCTGTTCTGTGGCTCTGATTCAGCACGGCCTGTGCGAAGCTGGAATCAAGGTTCCCTCAGTCATCCGAGCCAAACTTGCCTGCTTGTATGCTATCGAAGTCGGTCAGCTTGGAAGCTGAACTCAGGAGTGCTCAATATATATCTGCTACTCAGCTATTCATCCATCTTGCTTCCCTCCTTCCGTCTCAGCTTCCTTGCCAAAGTCCATTCCTGCGCTTCCCTCTTCGGCCTCCTTTGTTCATACATCTCAGCAGATCACTCCGGCATCCAGATCAAAAGATTGCCACTATGGCGTCCAGCTCGAAAGAAAAAGTCGGTGAAACGATCTACGAGACCAAGGATGACACATACGCTTTCGACCGATCGCCATCCACTGCCTCCCACAATGCCGGCGAGAGCGACGGCGCCGTTCGCTTCAACGCCGAGGGCTTCCCTGCCGACGCGGAGCAGTACGCTGTCTGGCGTCGAGGCATCCGTAAGCTCGACTGGCGCGCAGTGCCACCGCTGACGCTGCTCTGGTGGGCCAACTTTATCGATAGGGTGAATAACCATCGTCATCGACGTCAGTTGTAGACTGCAGAAAGGCTGACACGAATGCAACCCACTTCATCTCTGCCTTAATTTTTCCACGTCAATTACTGCCTCCTCCTTCCCCGCACTCAACGCTCCGACCACGATTCTCCTCTTTCCTCCCCTGACAGTCCAACATCGGAAATGCCAAAGTCGCAGGACTCACTGCAGACCTCAAACTCGACGGCAACAAGTTCAACATCGCCCTCGCCGTCTTCTACATCACCTACATTGCCAGCGAGATACCGAGCAACATGATGTTGCGCAAACTGGGTGCCAAGTTCTGGCTGCCCTTTATCGTCTTCTGCTGGGGCGTCATCACCGTGTTCTTCGGTATCGTCAAGAATTACGCCGGGCTGATCGTGATTAGGTTGTTGCTGGGGCTGTTCGAGGGTGGGCTGCTGCCTGGTATGCCAGTAAGTACGAGATCTAATGGCGAATATACAGCGAGATTGGGGAGAAGAAACGACTTTGCTGACATGCTCCTCATCGTTCGTTTCAGCTGTATCTTTCGCAATTGTACCCTAGATACATGGTACAGGTCCGCCTCGCGTACTTCTACGCTGGTGCAAGCTTGTCCGGCGCCTTCGGAGGCTTGCTCGCCTCTGGGTTGATCCATATGCAAGGTCTTGGTGTCCAAAACCGATATCTAGCACCTCTAAAACCAGCGACGCAGAAGGGTGTAGCTGGATGGAGGTGGATCTTCATTATCGAAGGTTTATTGACAATTGTCATTTCCTGCTTCGCGTGGTGGTGCCTGCCTTCATCTGTCAAGAAGTTTGGTGGGCTGAAGGAGGACGAACGGGAACTCATGCTTGCGGTGCTGGGACGGGATCAGCAGAACAACCGAGCCAAGGCGGCGGGAGTCTCTCCCGTCCTGACGAACGACGGCGAGAAGCAAGTCAATCTGCCACCTGTCAGCGCACCCAATGCAGTCGGACCTGTCAACGCCCACGATGCGAGCAACGCCGCTGTGCATCAAGCTATGGTGTTCGAAGAGGAGCAGTTCGAATGGCGCGAAGTTCGACGTGGGCTGGTCGAGCCACAGGCGTGGTTCACGGGTCTGGCGTACCTGTGCATCTGCAACGCGCTCTACTCATTCAGTCTCTTCCTCCCCACCATCCTGCGCGGCATCTACCCGAACATCAGCCTGACGCGACTCCAACTTCTCACCGTGCCACCCTACATCCCCGCCACGGTTCTCGTCATCATCATCGCCTACCTCGCCGACAAGACACGTATGCGCGGTCCGTTCATCCTCGCTCTCCTCCCCCTCTCGATGATCGGCTACATCATGCTCCTCGCTACCAACGACGCCAAGGTCAAGTACGGTGCTACCTTCCTGATCGCTCTGGGGCTCTACCCGACGGCACCGTGCATTCTTTCGCTTCCGATCAACAACACGTCGGGTCTGTACAAGCGTGGTACCGTCAATGCGTTGCAGCTCATGATCGCCAACTTGGCCGGATTCGTTGCGACGTTCATCTACCAGGCAAAATGGGCTCCCAAGTACATCCAGGGTCATTCGGTGGCGTTGGGTAGTTTGATCCTAGCGTGGTTGTTCATAGCGGTCAACGTCTGGTGGTGCTGGAGCGAGAACAGGGCGAGGGAGCAAGGGAGGAGGGAAGGAAACTGGGTCGAGTACCAGAGGCTTGTGGACGAGGGTAAGACGAGGGCACCGATCGGTGATAGGAGTCCGCACTTCCGGTACACGTTGTAGGAGGAGCAAGATCGCTGGGCATTAGGCAGATGGTCGGTTCGAGGTCTCTTTCGGTAAATTAGTTTGTCGGTCAGTCAGTCAGTGTTTGCAATCCATGTCAGATTCTTCCTTGTAGCCAGAGTGGAAGGGGGTGTATGCTTCTCCTCGCTCAAGTTGAACGGTGTCGATGGCCATTGGCCACCAACTTCTGACTGCGCCGTGTTTGACAGCGGAATGGATCTATGGGCCGTTCCGATCGAGCCCTGATTCGCGAGTGAAGACTGATAAGTGTCGGCCTCTGACTGCATTTAAATAGTTATTTTTATCAAGACCCTTTCGATGCCTGCATACAGTGTATCAGTCCGTCGAATCTGGCACACCAGCAGTATCTCACCGGCAAAGTCGAGATGAAGCGCTCGGGAAATTCCCACCAAGTCGCGCTTGCGCCATCCACAATCATTGGTCCTTCCTCGCCACTCCTTCTTGCCGCCTTTCCTTGTCGTCGAACCGCCGCCTACTCCGTCGCTCATCAAAGGCAAGGCTGCAAAAAGCTCTGCTTCATTGTCCTACTTGCTTCCAATATCGATCCTCTTACCCCACGGACAGATCGGTGCCAGGAACATCAGTCGTTCGCCGGACCCGTGACTACACATCTTCAAGCATTCGGCCCAGCTTTCTCCTCTTTCTGACACGAAGCTACCCAGCATGAAAGCTTGAGATCCTCGTAACACGCTCTCATTCGCTGCATCAAGCACTCCATAGGTTGGAGTCTGTTCAAAAGCTAGATCCAAACGATCCCAGCCTAACAGTCTCTTGGCTGCAGCTGGCTCGCTCATCGCCTACACCATGCCGTCATCTCCGCATCCTTACCGCTCAGCAGCGCATCAGCTCCAACATCCGGACCATGCATCGTACTCACCGTCACCACGAGCTGCACCTCTCTATGCTTCGTCAGCACGAAGCTCTCACGTCTACCACAGCGCCTCCAACGCCTCTAGCCCCGAAGCATTCAGCGAGAACGATCTGACGAGGAAAGTTCCTAGCGACTATCTAGGCACGTCTTCCCGCGTAGCGTCCTCTTCCCGTGGTCCGACAGCAGGGGTGTACGATGCAGCTTCGTCGCGTGGGCCCTCACCCACAAAACGCCGCAAGCAGTCAGCCGATGACTCTCCCGTCATTTCTGCCGCTGCAAGCTCGCCCCACAGCGCCACTAAGAATGCATCCGCCAACGATACGTCAGATCCAAATGCCATCGACTCGAAAGCCTCGACCCGGGTGGCCAAGGCGTGTCAACCGTGCAGCACCAAGAAGCGCAGATGCGACGGTCGACAGCCCGAATGCTCTGTCTGCCAGGTGTTGGGCACACCCTGCACTTACAACCACACCGGTCTCAAGCGTGGTCCGCCAAAAGGCTTTCGCTCCGGTCCCAAGGAGTCGGCCAGAGCAAAACTCGTACGCACGCTCGAGACCACCATCCGTGATCTTGTCAATCATCTCGGAAAGGAAGAGGCGGGCGCGGAAATTGTCCGTGTGTCGGGGGAGAGACACCTGCCTATCGGCGAGGCATCGTTCGAGGAGGCAGAGTGTGTCGATGCAGCGACGTCCTCGAAGCGTTCTCGTGCGAAGCAAGATCGTGCCAGCTCGAGGATCAAAATTGAGCACCTCACGTCGAACGACGATTCCGGCCGTTTGAACGCCTCTCGCGATTCCGACGGTGGCGAAGATGATCCGGCCGCAGAGGCGGAAGAAGATGTGATTGGCGAAACGCGTCAAGGTGAACTTGTCTATCGCGGATCCAGCTCTGGCATTGGGATTCTGCAACGCCAGCATCGCGCTGAATCGCCCACGGCTGCCAATCGATCGGCCGCATCGAGCTCATCTGTGCCGTTTGGACCGCGATCCCGTGACAATCGTCTTTCGGGAGAGGGTGTCGTGCACGCTAAGGCTCCTGTCTTTTTGCCCATTTCTTCACCTCGACCGGTAGGTGACGCCGAGACCGTCAGCTCGCACGATCGATCCCCACGTCCTAGCAAGGCCACCCCGAGACGCGAAATGGCGAGTCTGTATCCCGGAACGAGTCGCGATGGCCACACGTCCACGAGCCATGTCTCTGCCGAAGATCCGGTTGTTTCGGACGAAGAGAACGATCGGCTCTTCCGATACTACTGGCAAGGGTTCCATCCCTTCTATCCGATCCTCTACAAGCCGTGGTTTGTGGGGTTCTCGCGCCAGGAGTTGCGCAACATCCTCGAGCCAAGTTTGCTGTTCGCCATCTACGCCATCGGCGCTTGCGTCGTCCCAGGAAGCGCGTCTCAGGGATCGTCGGGCAAATCGGACGATTCCGCGCACAAGCTCAACCTCGAGCGTGCACAGCTCTTCTGCCGGGCAGCCGAAGGTCACGTTCTCGCCAAAGGACTGCGACCAGACATTGCCTCGATCCAAACGTGCTGGCTGCTCAGCCTCTACTCGCATGGCACGGGCGATCTCTCGCGTGCATGGAACTTTCAGAACCTGGCCAGCTCGATGGCGGTCGATCTGGGGTTGCACCGTTGGCCTATCTATCGACCGGAGATCGTGCAGGATCGTGTTCAGCGCGAGACACGGATCCGCGTGATCTGGCACTGTTACATCGTGGACAAGCTGTTGTGCGCTGAGATGGGTCGACCGGTGGGGCTGCGTGCTAAGGATATAGATGTGCCGCTGTTGTCGGAAACGGAGGAGGATGAGTTCGAACTGTGGTCGGATCAGACCGAGATGCAGTCGGCGGATCAGCAGGGTGGCGTTGCGGGACCGGTGAGGAGGTTGCATGCTCCCTCTTGCCTCAATTGGGGTGTCCACTTGTTCAAGATCGTCGAAAGGATTTTGGACGAGGTCCACTCGCTAAGAAGGAAAGCGTTGCTGAGGAGGCAGGGAAAGGGGCAAGTATTGACCGATCTCGATCGACAGCTGACCGAGTGGAAAGAGAAGCTTCCCCCGCACCTTCACCTCGACGACAGCACCCACGACGGACCCTTCCCAAGCTTCTTCGCGCTCAACCTGTGGTACTACACAGCTCGACTGCTGCTCCACCGACCTTTCATCCCGCAAGACGAGGGTCTGGCCATGTCCAAAGTACTCGAAAACGACAGTCACCGACAAAGCACGCTCGCAGCCAACACCATCTGCGACCTGCTCGAGGCGTCGTCTAGGGACATTGTCGATCGACTATCGACCGATCTGGGATACTGCCTGTTCACGGCAGCGGTGATGTTCGTGTTCAATGCGAGGTTGCCGGATCTCAAGATTGCGACGGATGCGAGGAGGAGGTACGGGTTGTGTGTGCAGTGGTTGAAGATGCTGGCGGACACGTGGCCGGCTGCTTCGGCGCACAGGTTGCTGCTGGATGGGTTTGCGGTGGTGGGAGAGGACGCTTCGAAGCAGGATGCGGATGCGCAGAGCAGGAGGAGGCCGAGCATCGCGGCGTTGCAGGCGGCGAATGCGGGGACGCCGGGGACGGTCGCTAGTTTCAAAGTGTCGAATTGGATTGCGGAGACGGAAGGTGCGCTGCAAGGGCTGAATGGGGGACAGCAGGACCCGAGCGGCGTCGCGAAGACGGACGAGGTCACCAATCAGGTGATGGATCGTCAAGGTCAAGGCCAAGGTGGTGTGCAGAACACGTACGACAACGCACCGTTCTCGACCAGCAACTGGAACAACTTCGCGCCGGGCATCTTTGACGTCGAATCGTTCTTCTGGAACGAGAACGCGACCAACGTGTCTGCGTTGGTGGGGATGCAGTTCAACCAGACGACAGCGAACAATGTGCAGAGTGGCGTGCCGCAGCAGCAAGGTGTCCAAGGTGTAACCTTTGGAGGATTCAACGCTGGGGTTCCTCTCGGGGGTGGTCCTGGGGCGGGATATCCGATCGGCAACAACGGGATGCAGAACGCGCCGATGTCGACGAGCGCTTCCGCCGGCTACCCGGTCAGCGGCTACACTGCACAGCAGCGGAACAACGTACTCGAGGCATCGCAGCAGCAGCCACCACCGATGCCGACTCAGGTGCAATCAGATGTGTCGATGAACGCTGCACTACCCGCTCAACCAGCCGCCGCGTCCGAGCAACCGTTCAACACGTCTCCGTTTGCCTTTAACCCTGCAAACACGAGCATAGGAGAGTTCTGGAGCATGCTGGAGCTGCCACCAGCTTTCCTCCAGCAGTGATTGTAGAGAAAGTGGAATGAATACACGGAGCATCGAGAGATTCAGTGTCGAAAGCGCAATCGTGTGTGTGTGTGTGCGTGTGCCTGATCGGCAGAAGCTTCTCTTTCGATCTGAAGTCGGAACTTTGCCTGGCTTGGAGAATGCGGAATGCCAAGCGCGCGACCACCAGCACGCTGCATGAAAACTGCACAGAGGCTTGGCACGCCGACCGCTGTCGAAAATTTTTCTTTTGACAGCTCATCAATTTTTGGAGGCAAAGCGCCACCTTCACCACGCCCGTCAAGAATGGGAAAAATAAAAATAAAATTGTGGCTTTTGCATAATTACGCAGGGTGCCTCGGCGAAATATACCCCTTAACGGTGGTGCAGAAGTGTCCGCGTTGCGCCTCGTTTCGGCGTTCTTTGGATTTTCGGCTAGAACGGACCGCATGGTTTTGGAAATAGAGGAAACCTGTACATCTTGCGTTTGGTATTGGGTTGTTTTGGTTCCTGTTCGGGATCAACTGCTGGAAGATGGAGCGCTGCGAAGAAGAAGGAGGAGGGAGAGTGAGGAGGTTGATCTGGTCCTAGGCGGAGGGCAGCGCAGGAGCAGTTACAGCCCAACCCGCCTCGGCGACTAGTGCATCAATGACAAGGCGACCGCGTGATGCGTTGTTCGCCGAGTGCATGATTTTCCTGACGCTGTCGATCCTCGTTCTTGGCAGGTAAGCTTGCGCTTGGCACAGTCGGCTTAGCGCTTGTGACGTCGAGTTTCGACCCTCTCTTTCTAGACGAAGGCAGCAGCCGGAAGACGCGCCGGATCAGCGTCTGTGACGCTGTGACTCTGGCTTCATTTGGCTTCATTGATGGTGTTGCTGTTCATCCTGTTGCCATCACCACGATCCTCTCCACCCTTGCCTCGACTGACGTATAGAGGGTCCCGCTTCCTTTCCTCCACCACATTTGCATTCATTCCATGAAGAGATAGCATTTGACCTGCTACCTCGTCATACGCATACTCGTCATCATGAGAGCATCGACGACATCAGTGGCGCTTGTGCTCACGACGCTCCTCACCACACTTTGCGCCCTCGCTAGCGCCGACTACGTCCCCTTCGGCCACCACGACCCGCACTGGCACGCTGCTCGCGACGCCTCCACCCTCACCGCCAAAGAAAAGGGCACTAACCTCGGTTATGAAGAGCACACGACACCAAAAGTGCCCTCAGGCTCCCGACTCACCTCGATCGACGTTGGCAGCGCTTCGCACAAACTTGCCGTGTACTGGACGCGCAATCCGTCCAACCACCATGCGAAACAGGCGTTCGTCATGATCCACGGTAGAAACCGAAATGGCGGAGACTACTGGAAGACCATGAACGACATCCTCACCTCTGCCGTCAAGGCGTCCTACTCGTCTGCCGATAAGAACGCCATCGTCGTGGCTCCGCAATTCTACTCGAAGAAGTTGAATAAGGGGCAATACAAGAAGCATGAATTGGCGTGGGATGACATCAATGCGTGGCAGGCGGGAGAGGCAGCCATCCACCCGAAAGGATCGAAAGAATCCAGTTTCGATGCACTCGATGCGTTCTTTGACGAGTTCTCCAACAGAACCAAGTACCCCGCGCTGCAGGAACTCGTGTTCGTAGGGCATGGAGGTGGAGGACAGCTGATCAACCGCTACGGTATCGTTGCCAAGGACATGTCTTCCGCTTCCCTCTCCGTTCGATTCATCGCGGGAGACCCATCTTCCTCCGCCTACTTTACCGAAGATCGACCCACCACAGACCCCTCCATCGCATCCAAGTCCACCTGCCCGCTCTACAACACCTGGAGGTACGGCTTCACCAACTTCACCGGCACGCTCGACGGCCTCAAAACCCCGCAGGAGTACTTTGCGCAGAACGTCAAACGCGACGTCCGCTACATTGTCGGCAACGACGACACCGCCAAAAATGGCGATCAGTACTGTATGGCTATCCTGCAAGGTGGTGTGGCGAGGAGAGATAGGAATCTGGCGTGGTGGAAGTACATTAACATGCTGGCGAGGACGAACGAGGATGTGAGTGGTTTGCCCGGGAATCTGACGCTGGCGAATCTGCCGGATTGGAGCAAGCTGAGCGGCGGCAAGTTGAGTCATACGTTGACGGTGATCGAGGGAGCGACGCACAATGCGGACGAGGTGTTCGGAAGTCAGCAGGGTAGGACGGTGCTGTTCGAGAAGAGCCAGAGTAAGGTGCAGAGGGGTTGGAGGCCGAAAGGGTACAACGCGGCGGGGGTGCCGACTACAAGTAGCAGCAGTAGCAGTCCGAGTGCGGCGGGTTCGACGGGATCGACGGGTACGGCAAGCTCGTCGACGGGACAACAGCAGTCGGGTTCGTCGATCTCGGGAGCTGCCAAGACTGGCACTTCTGCAAGCACGCTGGCGGTGATCGGCGGGGTCGCTCTCGTCGCGCTGGGCCTTGCTTGATCCAAAACAGCATAACGGGCAGTCACACTTTCTAGATCAGTACAGACAGGCAGGACCTGTATCACATCAGCTTTGTGACGCAGAGAAGCGTCTTCAATACATTCATTCTACTGACATCAAGTACGGGCTCTGGGCACAACACACGCTCACGAGATCACAGTCCATTCTTCGGTTGCGATGTGGGGGAAAGAAACCGTGTGACTTTAAAAATCAAAGTACAGACAGCCGAGCAGCTGGAACCCAGCAGAGGCGACGTCCGGCGACGCCCGTTGTGGAGCTCGCAGTGCTAGGGTGAAAAAGGAGTAAAACTGGGAAGAACGAAGACGAATACGAAAGGCAAAGAGGAGCAAGAGAACATGGATCCAGTGTCGAATCTGAGGACAAGGTATCGTAGGGTATCCACTGACGAGCATCGTGACCGAAAGGCTTACGCTTCACCGTCATCGCAGTCCTCCTCCTTGTCATCAGCCTTGCTCGCCGCTGATACCTTAGCCTCCTCCTGGTCCTCATCATCACCACCATCCCAATCGCATTCATCGACCACCTCGAACGGACAAGCCTTGATCAGATCCGCCGCGACCTCGGCAATGGCATACGTGGCCGACATCAAATGGCTCGACAAGGAGATCGGAATCACGCTCGCATCCACCACCCTAACATTTGCAGTGCCGTAGACGCGCAGCTCATTGTCCACCACTCCGCCGTCGTCCTCGTCGAGCATGCTGCAGGTCGAGCTCGGGTGGTACTCGGTCTGAGCGCTGGATGCGACGAACTTGTCGATGTCGGCGTCCGAGGTGGTCGAGGCACCCGGTGTGGCCTCGGAGGAAGTGAGGGAGGAGAGCGGGGCGGTGGTGCCGATTTTACGGGCGAGTTGGATGCCGGATCGGAGGAGTTCGACGTCGGATTGGTGTTGGAGATAGTTCGGGTTGATAGTGGGTTTATCGAAGGGGTCGTTGGAGGCGATTTCGACCCAACCGCGGGAGAAGGGAGCTTGCAGGGCGGTCTCGATCTGGATGGTTGCGCCGTTGCTGATTCCAAGAAGCATCTCCATGGCTCCTTTTGCGGCACCGGTGAATCCATGCTGGCTCTTGGGAGCAAGCAGATCCTCGAGCAAGAACTTGTACTGCTTCGCCCAACCTCGGCGCACGGCAGCAGGAACGTTGGTGGCCGACTTGATGTAGTCTGCCGAAAACTTCTTGGCTCGAGCGAGGAAGGCAGTGGTCTCGTTGGATCCGTACATGTTCTCGAGCGTGACGTAGGCGACGGAAGAGTCGACGAACGAGGCTTGCTTGGTGAGGTTGGTGGCGGTGGGCATGATGAGGCCGGAAGCCGGGGTGAAGGCGACACTGGTAGAGAGATGGTCTTGCAGGTTCTGGCCGACTCCAGGAAGCTCCTTGACGAGGGTGACGTTGTTCTTCTTGAGGAGCTCCTTGCAACCGAATCCAGAGAGTTGGAGGATCTGCGGTGAGCCGATGGCGCCAGCGCTGAGGATGACTTCGCGACGCGCGGTGACGTGGACGCGGGGAGCACTAGAGTTAGCAGCGAACTCGACACCAAGGGCTCGAACGTTGCCTTCGTCATCGAGCTCCGTGTCCCAGATGATACGCGTCACAGTCTGGTTAGGAAGCACGACGAGGTTCTTGCGTTTGTTGGCGATGGGGTCGAGGTAAGCACTGCGAGAGAAGGATCGCTCCCAGTCTTTCGGGTTGATGGTGGAAGTAGCAATGAAGGCTCCCTGGTTCTCACCATCGTACGGGCTTTCAGCGTGGTCAAGCCCAATAGCGGCGAGAGTGGGGACCCAGTCAGCGACAGGCTGGTAGCTGACACCAGGATAGGTGATCGAAACGGGACCTTTATCACCCATGTGCTCGGTCTGGTTCTGAATGCTAGCGTCGAGCTGTTTGATCGTGTTGGGAGTGAAGTTGGTGGACTTCTTCATGGCGTCTCGAAGACTGTGCCAGCCCCAAGTTGCTTGATCGCCGGAAAGGCGACCCCACACTTGGTGCTCGCGCTTGCTGGCAGCGACGTAGTACATGCCGTTGATGGCGGAGGATCCACCGAGAACTTTACCGCGAGGCCAGCTGGCGGTGCGTGGGTTGCCGGATGCGTCCTGCAACTTGGACTGCAGTGCCGTGGTGTACTGCCAGTCGAGGTCGCTCCCGACTGAAGACTTGAAGTAAGCATTGCCAGGGACCAAAAGCGCCTCGTCATCGGCGTATCCAGTGTGACCGGCTTCGATAACGGCGACGGTCACATCTGGGTCTTCGGACAAACGACCTGCGAGCGCGAGACCTGCAGTTCCGCCACCAGCGATGACGTAGTCGAACACCTCATCGGTGACTTTGGTGTAAGATTTGGCGATGGCGGTGCCTGGTTCGGAGCGCGGTTGGATGCGAGGACGATCGCCGAAGAGGTCGCGCGAGTAAAGGGCGGGGTCGGACGGGGAGGATGGGTCGGCGTGCAAACCTCGACCGCGGCGATGATGACGCGCACGAACATGCGCCGAGGGTTCGATGGATGCAGTGGAGAGGAGAGGCAACGAAACCAAGAGGAGCGAGAGGAAAGTGACCTTCATGGTGGATGTGGTCGTCGAGCACAATACGAGCGAGAGCTAGTGGTAAAGAATCCTCTGATGAATGAAGCTAGCGAGCGTGTCGATGATCGAAAGAAGGGCTACCAGAGGCTTCAAAGCGGGGGAAGGAGACGAGCAGCAGGGAGTCGGGATAGGGTCGTGAGCAGGAGATGAAGTGATACGAGATACTGCAGGCAGAGGTCAAACTGTCTGAACCGGTCAGATGGAGGCCCTTGCTGAGAATTTGAAAGAAGAGCAGATTTGGAAGGAGAGGAGTGATGGTGGTATTGCCAAGAGAGAGGAGGGCGGAGGGATACGATGGGTGAAGAGGAGAGATACGGAACAAAGGAAGGTGGTGGTGTTGCAAAGAGCGTGAAGGGGTCGGACGAGCGATGGCGTCGACGGCAGAGTTAGTACGCGGTGTAGAGAGCTGAGAGGGCCTGCAAAGGGAGGGGAGGGGGGAGGGGGGTCCGGGATGGCTAGTTCGGAGGTTGAAAAGGAAAATGGACAGCCAGGCTTGGCGGCTGGGTGGGAAGTAGGGCTCCTGTCATATAGCGAAGCACGTACGGCTCTGCCAATCCGGCCTGCCTCCTCATCTTGAAGGAAATACAGCTTCGCTTCATTCGTCTTCGTCGTATCTGTCCTTCCTCGTGAATCTCAAGCTCGGTATGATCAATGCCACTAGAATCTGTGTCAAGCGCGAGACATTGTGCAGAGCGCACATTCCATAGCAGCGTGACGAAGTTCAACAAGCTTGGCGCATGTAGTAGTCGTGGATTCTGCCTGCCCCGAAAGCACGGTAGCGACGGCACAGAAAGAGGCTCGAGAGTCATCGCAGCGCTACGACCATTGTCTTGGTCTTACGCTGAGCGCGTTGCAGCTTTGATGCATCCCTCCCACTGCAGCTCGCTCCTGTGTCGCAAGATTAAGAACTGGAGTGGAAGCTTTCCTTGCTGTTCCGCCAGCATAAGCGAAGTCGATCTCAGGCACCTTCAAGGAACAGCAGGGATCGGAATGTGGCGGTCTGGCTCGGACGCTGCTCCCGAACGATATCTGGTAGGCTCTGCTGTCGTACTGGCTTTGCCGCTGCTGTACATCTCGGCAGAAGCAAAGCCGCACAACAGAACAAGCTTGCTCCAAATTTTCTCTCGCCCGCCGAGCTGGGACAAAAAATGTAGCGGAGTTGGAAGTGTCGTCGATATCGACGAAGTCGGGCTCTGCTTTAGTGCCTTGTGTACCTTTTTTAAGGGTCGGTGTGCATGTTTCGGTGGGAGCGCGTCTCCTTTTCTCGGAGCGCGTCTGTTCCAGTGCCAAGACATTCTGGTGGATTGCTGGCAGATGCCCCTTTTTCCACTAGCAACGACAGCGCGACGTGTTCTGCCTCGTTGTCCAGCCCTTGGGCCTTCTTCCCATCAGCAACGGCCTTGCACTAGCTTAGCGCAGCTGCTGTGGAACATGAGCAATGCAGCGGCGCACCGCTAGGCTAGCTCAGTGGAAAAGTTCTGCCACACTAACGAGATGAGATCTTTGCGGCAGCGTGCAAATCTGACCACCGTTCCTGCACGACAATTCATCGAGCTTCGAGCTTCTCTGGACAGGACCCCACCTCATGCCTGCCGATGTTGCCGGCTCGTTCGAAGTGACGTATACAGTACCATCGTTCACTGTTCGATGAGGTGTCGATGCGCCGACCGCATGGCCACGGTATGTGGCACGATCTTCGTTGCAGGTCATTCCTATTAAGAAGCGAGGTCAATGCAGCAACAAACAGATGCGAAGCTCGCATCGACACGACCTCTCAGAGCCGATGGTTCTTTTGCAGCGTTCCTGTCGACTGCCAAGCATCGCTCGACGTGCCGTTGCTGCAGCGTTCGGCTCGAATCTGCAGCTAGAGATCTTGTCCCATCGCCGATGTCAAACTAGTGTCGTGCTGTCACGATCTGAGATCAGGTTGTCGATCTTACATTCCTCTGCTTTTTCGGCTGCTCATGCACGGTTGCGCGAATAAGCATGATCGTCGATGCATGGACACATTTATCGTTTCCTCTTTCATCAAAGGTACCACATATCGCGCTGTCGTCCTCTAGCCAAAGACCCTCGGTCAAGACGTCACCAACACCACCACCTCGGATGAGCTGACCTGCACATCAGAAGGCCAGCAATCATGCGGCACCGAATCGGTAAAGGCGTGCTGCTGACCGCAGGCTTCTCACTCCTCCTCACATGCGTCTTTTACCTTGCCCACGACGGTGTATTGCACAACTCTAGGATTATCGGCTGGCAAGCATATACCGCTATCGACCTGCGTCCACCAGCATCATCCTCCAAACCAGCATCAGCCATCACGGATGCCGTCGACACTACCGGCGCTGCCGCGGACGGGCAGTTGTACGATGACATGTTTCCACTCGACTTTTACGCTCCTCTCCTACCCAACCCAGCACCAATTACAGAAATCACAGTCAAGGGCTGCCTGCCGCTAACTCGATGTCAACCAAAGACGACGCCTGCAGAAGATGCATTGCTCGGCAAGTGGGTCAAGGTGGATCGAAGCTTGAGTCCTGCTGGTCAACTCGGCGCTTCGGCGGGTGGCATGCTCACCAACCTCTTCGGAAGCATTGAGCAGCGATACCTGTTCTACCGCAAATCCAGGAGGAGAGATGTGCAGAACGTAGTGGAGCTGCGACTCGTCGAGGAAGGTCAGACTCCGCCAAAGGGCGATGATGGCTGGCATAGGATCAAGGACGGGTTGCGTTCCAAGGTGGTTCGAATGATGTCCGGAGAGAAGAGCTTGCATCTATACTACCGGACCGTATCACCTGAACAGAGGAAACAGGAAATGCTCGGATTCTGGCGGCGGGAAGACACCGCATCAACCGACGCAATCACAGAGCTAAACCTGGTCTACGGCGACAATCCACCTTGGCCAGGTTTCGCTGCCGCCGGTATCGTCTCCAACTCGCACCCGGCAATGGCATCCGCGCGCGTCACACTTACCTATCGACGCAAACCAATGCGCAAACCGCCTCTCACACCGCTCCAGTTCAAGCCCGATGGGACGTTCAAGATCCTCCAGTTGGCCGACTTGCATTTCTCCGTCTCGCCCGAGCCGTGTCGCGACTATGACGTCAAAGATCCACGTTGGTCGGCGCGTGGCTGCTTGTCCAAGAACGACACCCTTGCTTTGGTCAACGACTGGCTGGACACAGAGAAGCCAGATATGGTGGTCTTGACGGGAGATCAGTTGAACGGACAAGGCACGTCCTGGGACCCCTACAGCGTGCTATCGCTCTGGACGGAGCCTCTGATCAAGCGCAAGGTTCCGTATGCGGTCATCTTGGGCAACCACGATAGCGAATCCGGTCCGCTGACGCGTGCAGAACAGATGCAGGTGATCGGCAATATGCCCTACTCGTACAGCTCGGTAGGCCCAGCAATGTTGACCGGAGAGGGCAACTACTACCTCAAGATCGGATCGCCATTGGTGGACAAAAGTCACGTGGCGACGCTGTGGTTCTTGGACACAGGTACGCATGCAGAGAAGGACAAGTGGAAGCCCTGGACGAAACCTGGCTACGGATACGTGCACAAGGACCAGATCAAGTGGTTCGAGCAGAAGTACGCGGCGATCAAAGAAGTGCTGTTGCCGTACAAACCGGATGGAGCGCAGGATCTGGCACCACAGCCTTGGAGGAAGGATAGGGTGTGGGATGCAGGTGATGCCGATGGTGGTCGAGTGATGGGTCGACCTCCCAGTGTGGTGTTCATGCATATTCCAGTACCGGAAAGTATGAACCCAGTCGACAAAGGTGTCCTGCCAAAAGTTGTCAATCCCACGCAACCTTCCTCGTCCAAGGATCTCGTCGTTGGCGATAGGAAGGAAACCGCCACCTACGAAGGCGCACAAGCTCAACCAGGAATCTTTGACCTATTCACCACGCTCAACTCCCACCCTTCCTCCTCTCCTTCAAGCTCGAGTACGCCCCACTACGCATCGTCGTCGACAACAGCAGACCAAGGCAACGGAGGAATCCGAATGGTCGTACATGGACATATGCATCTCAACTCTGATTGCAGACGCGTGCAGAACGTTTGGATCTGCTTCGGTGGAGGATCCTCGTTAGCGGGATACGGTAGCGCAAAGGTGCAGAGAAGAGCCAGAGTCATTGTGTTGGAGGACTGGGCAAGCAAGATCAGGACCTATCATCGTATCAGCTCAGCGAATCCGCAGGAGGCGGACAAGCGGTGGGACGAGTTCGTGGTCAATTACGATGACAGCTAGGCCAAAGGGTTCCGAAATCACAACCATGCTTGTTGATATTTTACGATTGTGTATGAGTTCACTGGACAATGTGGTCTTTGCAGGTAGAGAAGGCTACGCAGAGGCTGAAAAGAGGTTGCCGAGGACAAGCTGAGAGGTTTCGCTGTCCAAGCGACGACACACCGTGGTCGTTCGTCGGATCAATCGAGCGAGCTTCTTCTGCTCCTCCGGACTCGTGACACGCGTTTGCCCATCCGCGCTTGTAGAAGCAGCAGCCAGAGCAAGCGCACACCGCTGCACACCGACACAGCATCTCTCCCAGACCTTGTCATCCTTCTTCACCTCCATCGCCTTGTCCGCCAAATCCATCATCATGTCAAGTGCCTCCACCATCTGGCGTGTCCACAGGCCCATTGCTGGGTCGTCTGCGAACAACAGTACCTTCTCCATGGTCGACGTCGCTGCATATGAGATCGTGCGCACGAGATCGGCTGATACCGCGGGAAGATTGCGACTGTTGGTGGAGGCGGCGCATTTGTGAAGCGCCCTGATGGTCGTCGATGTTAGCGTGATGATAGGTGCGAGCCAGGCTGAATCCGTCGCGCGGTGGAGTCGGTCCAGATCGATACTGCGCGTCAGTTGGGCCAGCAGCAGTATCCAGACGCTTCGAAGTGTCAACGTAGACAGAGCTGAAGCTTCCGCTGATGTAACCTCGGAGAGCCTCGGGCCATCGCTGCTGTGATGTTCAGCGAGCGCAACCACGCCCTCGCGCACAGCTTGCTGCCAGATCCACGTCAATAGTCCCCTCCTCGTCACTAGCTCGATCGCGACATCGGCGTTTCTCACCAACCACGCCGTCGTGTCCTCGATCAACGCACGCATCGACGTCTCCTCTACCGCTCGATCTGAGTCCATCCCGGCGCCCGTCAAACCGCCATCACAGGCGTCGTACAGTGAAGCGAGGAGGTCCCACGTACGCCTGCGTTTGAAGATCTTCCAATCGCTTCTTCCACCGGAGCGTGCAACATCGCGTAAGAATCGCAGCATCCACATACGCTCTTGCTTGTACTTGTCAGAAGCCGAGTAGAGCAGGTTGTAAAGCAGAGGCACGTCGCCAACGTCGAGCTCGGGTCGTTGGAGCAGGAAGTGTGAGATGACCGGGTAGATGAAGGATCCTGGCGTTGTGACCGATCGCAGCGCGTGGGCAATGAATAGGGTCGTGGTTGTTGGGAGGTATGGAGCGTCGGACGGAACGACAGTACTTTCCGAAAGGGCTGAGTCCTGAATGGCGATCGATGAATCCAGCGCATCGCGGAGCAGATCCAGCACCATTTGAAGATGATCTTTCTCCTGGAAATCCGCTTCTCTGGCAGCAAGATACAGACTGGAGATGAGCGTCAAGCTGGCACGACGCATGTCTCTGCAGCGAGACGACAGCCCACACACCGCCAGACCAGGTGCGTTCGTGGCAAACACCGACACCCATTGCAGTCCGCTCAGCTTTACCCCCGGTGCAGTCACACCGGCAAGGAGCGAATGGACGAACACTGGGTCGTAGCGCTGAGCCGCATCGGTGTGCTTGCCATAGACCTGCCCCGGCAATCTAGCGCCATCAGTTTCGTCGTCGTAGCCGTATCCATCGTTGTTGCGCAGCGAGAGAGAGCGAGGATACTCGGTGCAGGTGGCAAACACGACATTGGCATCAAGCGACTGAAGCGCTTCCAGTGTAGACTGACCGCCGCCCATCACGCTGTCGCTGCCATCGCTAGACGAGGCGGGAAGTGTCCAGCCTTGAACAACGCCCATAAACGACTGGCCACATTCTTCCTCGAAGAGTCGGAACAAAGCTAGAATCATCCGATCTGACTTGGACAGTGTGGCGTTGTAGAATGCCATGAGTCTTGTCAAGAGCGGCGCGCGAAGCAGTTCTCTAGCGTTGCGGCTGGCAACGGTGTAAGGGAATTCTGTGGCGAGTTGCCTCAATTGATCGGCTGCTTCTCGCTTGTCCTCCTCCGGGAGATCGCCACATCTCTCGTCGTCAGCATCCTCGCCTTGCTGAAGCGGTTGCAGAACAGCGGCTGATCCACGCATAACCGAATTGAAATCGGCGTGCGCGGTGAGAGCTCCAAGATATCGCGAGAGCTGCGTTGGCTCGAGGTCAGCCCGGCTGCAGAGCGTCAGAACAAGTCGCATTTGATCGAGAGCAACTAGCCTGTTCTTGATAGCTGCTTGGATTACGGGGTCGACAAGAGATCTCTTCAGCTGGATTCTGAGCTGCTGGTGATCGCAAGCACGTTCGATCAGCGACGTCAAAGAGACAGTTGTCTGGACAAGGTCGCTCGAATCATTGCTGTCCTCTGCAAATCGTCGCACGAGCCAGAGAAGAGATGCATCGATTGTGGCCTGCAAAATCTCGGACAGCCGAGGCAATGCAGGCACCTCGTCGATAAGGCCGAGCAAGGCCTCGAAAAGCGGGCCGTGGAAAGCCTTGGACGGCAGTGTTTGGACACAATTTGTTGCAAAGTCCAGCAGCTTGTAGCCCACCTCGGCTTGCATCTCCTTCCAGCCAAACTTTTGGGCGCATCGCAAGCTGGCGACAAGGGAAAAAGCGTTCGTTTGTGCTGTCTCTGTGGAGACTTCGTCGTCGAGAATGGCGGAAATTGCGAGATCTGCAATTATTTCGACGTGTGCTGGGGACCATTTCGACTTGACCAGGACGGGCGAGTCGTGTTCGAGCAGCGCCGACAAAAGCGTCAACAATGAGCAGGGAACAGCTTGGAGGACACCTGTCTGACTTGGATCTTTGGCTTCCAGTATTGACCGCAGTCCTTCGGAAACGGACAAGGCGAGCGCTGAATGGGCGTGAATGGCTGCCGCCAGTGCACCGTCCAGGGCAGGAGAAACGATCCTTGTCTGAGCGAGACAGCTGAAGTCGACGTTTGTCAAAGTTTGAAGCTGTGTGGCTGTGGCGTGGTCATGCGACTGTCGCAAGACTGTTTGAATGACGCCAAGAAGCAGACTCTGGCGTACCGATACGGCGTCGACGCTGTCGCGCTCGTCTGGACTGACCGCAATGTCTTCCGCTCTGAACGCTGCCTCAACGAGCTCCGGTAGCCGCAAGATCAGCTTTGCCCAGAGTCTGGACGACGGTTTGACGGAAGCAGTCAGGATGGAGAGGGTTTCGGCCGCGGTCAGCCGCACGTCTGCCGCAGCCTTGTGGGATGCGAGCACGCGAGTGCAAGCTTCCACGGCTTCATCAACTCGATCATCAGCTAGGAAGGGAGCCAGATTCGCCATTGTTCGCAAGAAATTGCCGTTGAAGGTCATGCTCGGTCGAAACTGACTAAGCAGTGAAGAGACCATCTCGACGTGCTCCTTTCGGCTTGTATCCAGGTGTTTGATTGCAAGCTCGCTAATTGAGTGCAGGAGCCCTGCTGCGACTGCATTTTGCCTGGTGGTGGACTGTATAGCCGGAAAGGCTTCGACGAACAGGAATTGCCTGGCATCTTCCTGCGAAAGATAGTCCGCAGCGTCGACCAACGAGAGAAGTGACCGTACATGTGACAGGGTAATCTCGCCGTCCTCTTCGCCTTGCGATCGAAGCAGAGCGATCCATACCGCGAGCCGTGAATGAACATTCGAGCTCCAGGGGACTAGGCCGTCCGGTATCGATCCGTCGTCAGCGTCTGTGGTCGTCATGAAGTCGTCACGAGCCGGTGCGATGAAACGAGAGCTGAGAGGCAGATGGAGCATCGGCATGGATCCGTAAGCGATCTCTTTTGCTCCAGGGAAAGCGGCTGCCGCGATGTTCTCCGTGGATGGGTCAAGCTCTTCGAAGATCTGCGATGCTTGTGCAAAGCCGCTATCGTGCAGCTGTTGCGTGACTCGAAAAAGATCGACAATGTGGGCCTGACGCAACGGTCTGGTGGCATTCCGCAACTTGAATCGTAGTTGTTCGGGCGTGGACGTGCCTGATCGGAGAAAGAACAAACAGTGACAAGTTAGCAAGCTGCTGGGCTGTGTTCAGTAGCAAAAAGCTGCAGCGTCGCGTCGAATGGTCAGGACGCCCTGCATTCATATACATGGATGAGGACGACTTCAGAGTTATCGGCAAGCCATCTCTGCAGCAGTCAAGCCGCGGGATGTGACTTTGGTGTAGCGGTTCTGATAATTGGGAGATTCTAATCATCCCATTCGATGGAGCAGGCTGGGCATGAGCGACGGGAGGTTGAATATGAAACACTTACCAAGAAACACGGCAGTCGACTGGGAGTTTGATTGCATCGCTTTCTCCGTCGCCCTAGTGTCAGCGACGGGAGCCTTGCTGAGACACCGAATTTTGCTGGAAAGTACCGATGCTAAAAATACGGATGATGCGTACTTCGGATTTGCCTTGACACCACGTTCGATCTTTAGCGCCATGGCCTCGAAAGCAAATGTTTGTCGAGTGTAAGCGCACAAGACAGGAAGCAGGCGGATGAGGAACGCGACTAACGCATTTACTGTTCCGTCGTCGGCTGCGAACAATCCCTTCTCGATCCGAATCGTGAATTGCTCGAACACCGCCATGAGCCAGGGGGAGCCAAGCACATCCGTGGACGTCTTTGTGGAGCCGACTTGACCGTCTGCGCCGTCTGCGTCTCTGGAGTGCTCTTGGAGATACTGGCGTGCGGCCTCGATGTAGCGGTAAGGAGTCTTTGCACATCTGAGTATGCATTCGTCCAAGAACGCTACGACTGAACTCTGCTCTGTTGAGAGAGTCCTGTTTGCAGGACGAGAGCCGGAATCGTCTGGTCTGTCTCCGTCTTCTCTCCGAGCTGACTCAACATCGGATTGCGGGAGACTCGCAAGCCAAGCATCGAGTTCCGAAGGCTGGTGCTCGAAGAACGACGAAGTGGAGAGAAGTGAACGAAGCAGCTCCTCGCAGGCTTGCTTCACTTGGTCGAGAGGCGTTGAGACGAAAAGAGTGAGAAGCAAGGCAAGATAGCTGAGATTCTCGTTAGAACCAGATGGCTTGACCGTCCAGTCAAACGACGATACTCGAGCTGAATGGGAGAGGATGCGCAGTGTGTGTACCTGACAAAGGGCTTGCAGATCGATCTCACCAGCGTCCTCTGCGTCTTCTTCATCTTCAGTGTTGTCAGAAGTTGTCCCATCCACTGCCTTCTTGCTCCCATCCTCCGTATCGTCAAGCATGTTGGTGTCCTCATCTGGCCCTTCGATGGAAGCCACTTCACTGGAGTGGACGAATGCGTTGGTAAGAAGCTTGCCCGCGTTGAATCGAGCGTCGAAGGCAGAGCTAGGCACGGCTTGGTAGTAGAGCGAAAGCAGTCGAAGAGCTGCTTCGGTGGAGATCATCCTGTCCTTTTCCGAGACGGGAGTCGAGTCGGCGCTGCCGAGGGTGACATCGGCGCTGGCCTCATTCGACTTTCCCTTGACGCTGGGCCGAGAGGTGACCACTTGAAGAATCTGGATGACCACGGAAATATCGGGAATGCGTCTGCGCGCTTCCAATTCGAGAGCTTCGAGTCGTCTTCGCCATGGTCCGTTCTCGTCCTCGTCGAGATCCGATATGGCACTCGTGCAGACTTGGCGGAAACGAACCATGCGATCGAGACAGCGGGACAAGAGTGCACAGGTCGAATACTGAACGAGCTGATCTGCGTTGTTGAGCCCTTGACTGAACAGCGATCGATAAAACGGTCCAGGCAGAATGTTGGCCACAATGCTCGACATTGGAGGCGGCTGTGCTGCAAAGGCTCGATGTGAATGCGGGGTCAAGGCGGCGGATGCAGAATCGTGCTGCGTTTCGAGATGCTCGACCTTTGCAATTCGGAAAGAAGGAAGCTCTAGACCTACTACACGGCCAAAGAAGGCAACATTGCAGAGCCATCGCGAACTTGGCCGTGGGTCCACGCTGAGCCCAGCGCACGAGGTTTCGAGATAGGGACCGACAAGCTCGGGGCAAGCCTTAAGGATTCCGAGTGCAAGTTCTTGCTGTCGCAGATCTTCGGCGACGGCGAGCTGACGAATGACGCCGGAGAGAACCTTGTTGTAGATCGAGCCGCTTGCGATCTGCTTGCCCTTCTGGGTTGCGTTGGACTCTGTAACAAAGTCTGCGCCGTCGTTGGCTTTGGTTTCATTTGCGGTGACCAAGGTCTCTGATGTCGCAGTTGCTTTGCGTGGATACCAGCCTCGATCTGGGTAGCAGATACCAAAGCCGGGATTTGTACAGATGCTGAGGAGAAAGTGATGTGCGAGTTCGGCCACCGAAGGATTCTCGACAGCCTGGGTATCTGCATGGATAAGGACATGCTCATCCTCACGCGAGTAAAGCTGAACGACACAACCGCATGCCCATTCGTTCCAGAACTCGACCTTCTTGCTACGGGGAATCTTGGTGTCCTTGACGAGATCCTCGTGGAGGTGCAAGAGGATGGTTTGGACGACGTCTGGCGGATCTTGTGGGAGACCTTTGAGGATGGCGGGCAAAAAGTCTCGACCAAGGTCCAAGAGTCGAAGCTTCAGCGTGTGGGAGTAGCCTTGCTGAAGGAAGGAGAGTAGGAAGAGGATGTAGAGGGTTCGAATGTCGGGACGACGCAGAGATACGTCCTTGGCGACCTGCGTCTTTTTGGATGTCTTTGATTTGCGGCTGGTCCTTCTGCGCATGTTGAAGATGTGGGGAAGCACCTTCATCGACCAATTGAATGAGTCGAAGAGTTTGGCTGCGTAGCGACCCTTGGCGAAGCTAGTGATTTCGCGAAGCAGGACGAGGGATGCTAGTCCCGCTACATCGGAGCCCTTGGATGAGCGAGTGTCTCGCTGTTTGGAAGCGGCAAACTTGGCACCGCCTAGGTTGGAGATGTAGTTGTGTAGCATGCCTAGCCATGGCTGATTGGATGAAAGAATACGCTCGATGATGTTGGAGCCGAGTGCATGGGTGGGATAGTGGACGGAGAGGAGCGCAAGCGACTGGGCAAGGCAGAAGATAGGTAGATGCAGCAAGGTGGGAAGATCCTGGCGATCTGCGAGCTCCCATGTAGAGAAGACGGAGGCGGCAGCTGAGGTTGAGGGAGTAGAGTTGGACGCTTGCGCCTCGCATAGCTGGCAGTAGTCCTTAACGAGTTGGATCCTCTTGTCGCTGGCGGGGATGGTGGATCTCTGCGTGTTTTCTGCAAAGGTGAGAGTGCTTTGATGGCGTAGTCTGGAGAGCAGCAGACGTAGAAGGTCGGCCGATGGTGTTTTGAGCGCTTCATAAAGCTCAGCACCGTCGCCAAAGGGGAGGAGCGCCTTGTTCTGCTGCGTCGCCGACTGTTCTGCTCGCGGCTGATCCGTAGAGACAAACTGCTCGTCGTCGGATGCGTCCGACTCGCTGTGCCCCGACGCGGCAGCATCCGATCCAGCGCGCTTTCTCTTCTCCGTCATGGTGGATGTCCGACCGTTTCTGGCCTGACTATCCGTACTGTTGCAAGCGACGTCAAGAACGAGAAGGTGATGTCTGTGAGGACACAGAACAAGTCGGTGAGAAACACATCGGACCCTCTTTCGCCAAAAAAAAGGCAAAGAAAAAACTGGCTTGGCTCTGCTTCGGCTGGGAAGTTTGCGGTTGCATTCACCAACAACTAGCAAAAGCTCGGAACACGGAAGCAAAAATCAATCGGATTTAGAAGAACTGAAGAATTGGATCGTGGCTGCCTCGCACGGAGCTTGGCAGTTAGTCAGGGTCCTAGTGAGAAGGAACGAGCATGCATAAGCCATCCATTGTTCTGCATCTCATACGCTACATCAACGTTTGCATCAGCATGTCGCCGCCGAGGGTGCTCACCATCGCCGGATCCGACTCGGGTGGAGGCGCAGGTATCCAGGCCGACCTCAAGACATTTCTCTCGCTGGGCACATATGGGCTTTCGGTACTCACCGCCTTGACCGCACAGAATACCACCGGAGTGTCAGCCATCCATGCGTGTCCGCCCGAATTCGTCATCCAGCAGCTCGAATCGGTCGTATCTGACATCGAGATCGACGCTGTAAAGCTCGGCATGCTCTGCAACCACGATATCGTAGCCGCGCTTGCTGACAAGCTTGCAGAGTGGAAACAGTCGACAGCTTCTCACGGTGGCAGCGGCGTGCCAGTCGTCTTGGATCCGGTCATGGTCTCCACCTCTGGCTCTTTGCTGCTCTCGGAAGGTGCTATCGAAACGCTTATACGCGACCTACTGCCGCTTTGTACCATTCTTACACCCAACTTGCCGGAAGCACGACAGTTGCTCAAGTACGCTGCCAAATTCACATCACATCAGAGAGGACCACGCGAGCTAGAGCTAGCGCAAGAGAATGAGAACACAGAGCTACCTCAGATGATGGCCGCTGCAAAAAGCATCGCAAGCCTCGGACCGCGAGCAGTGCTGGTCAAAGGAGGACACGCACAACTCAGCAGATCACAAATTACCGAGTGGCTTGAAACCGTTGACTCCGGGTCACAAGAGGTACAGCAGATCAACCCACTGCCTTCTCATCCAAGAGCAACAGCCTCTACGCAACGCTTTCCCCCGCGTGGTAGCATGCCCGGCGATACAAATCTATACGACGATCTTACGAGGCTTGCAGGAGTAGACGGCGCCACCATAACACGACGAAGTAACGTGACAATTATTCGTACCGATGAACTTCCCTTCAGTCAGGTCCTGGACGGGCCTGCAGGTACGCCGAATCAGGACAAGGTGGTATGCGATGTGCTGTACCAGCAAACATCCGACGACAAAGGCTCTTATGTGCTCTTTGTCAAGCCTCTCATTGACTCCAACGCTACACACGGAACCGGTTGCACGCTCTCTTCGGCAATAGCAGCATCGCTAGCGCAAGGTCATTCGCTCTTGCGGTCCACAGCGATTGCTATCGACTATGTGCAGCACGCGATCGCCAACGGTATCCAAGACCTTGGCAAAGGGCCTGGTCCGCTTGACCACTCGTATCCCTTCCAGCCGCGGGGACTCCTCACAGCATCAACGTCGTCAGATCTCACTAGCTCGTCTACAGCATTCGCGCTCAACCGAAGCTTGATCTCAAATTCGATCGATGTCTGGAAAGCCTTTGTGCAACATCCCTTCGTTCTAGGCCTTGCCGATGGCAGTCTGCGCAAGGAGTCCTTCGAGTGGTTCATGAAGCAGGACTACCTCTTCCTTCGTCACTACGCTCGCATATGGGCGCAGGCGGCCGCATCGCCCGAAAATTCCTTCGAAGAGGTCTCGACGCTTGCACAAATGGCCCAGGCCATGGCGCAAGAAGCCGAGCTGCATCTGCGCATCTGCCAGCAGAGCTTAGGCATATCGGCGACGGTACTCGAACACGAGACCATGGAAAGTGCGGCGACGCTGGCATACACGCGCTTTGTACTCGACACGGCACGATCCAGCGACGGCCTTGACTTGCTGGTTGCAGTCAGTCCGTGTATGGTCGGATACGCGCAGGTCGGACTCTGGTGTGCACAGAATCGCAAAGAGGATCTCGACCCAGACTATGCAGCTTGGATCGAAGCATACGCAGGCTCAGAGTTTCAATCGACAGTCCAGCGAGCGATGCGCTTGGTCGAGGCCAAAGCTGCCAAGGATCCACCCTCACCGCAGAGGCTGCGCAAGCTGCAGACGACGTGGAACGCCGCCTGCCGTTTAGAGGCGGGCATGTGGAGCGAAGCGGTCGACGCTCGTCTGCGCAACCTCGTTCTCGAATCCTGACAAATGTACACATCAAAGCAAGGCTTTCGGCAATACAATCGAAAGTGTTGCAGGGGGGGGGACATCCAGTCAGCAGCCGAAATACCCTCCCTTCGCATGCCAAGGCGAGGCGTGCTTAAAACATCGCCTGTGAGCAAGGTCCCCGCACTCGCATGCTGGTGAACGAGCGTAACCACGTTGTGGCGTATATGTTCTATGCCAACAACTGCATCCATCACGGCGATTGGTGTCGGTTCCTGTACCGGGGAAGCTGCGGGAATGATGAGTGAGCCTCGATCTCGCCTAAGGTGATAGCGGAGTGCGGGATATTTTCGAAATGTGTCCGGTCGCGTCAGGTCGGAAAAAGGGCCTACTGCGGACCCTGTCGTTGACCGGCAAGACGCGAAGATGGAACAGCGATGATGCAATGACACATGTCAGCTTATTGAATTTCACCCGGCATCGGCTGCGGTGTTTCCTTTGTGCAGATCGCGTTCTACGTCACCCACCTTGTGCCCAACGAACTTAGGATAGAGAGGCTTTCGAAGTCGACCCGCGATCCGGAAGTCTGGTTCGCAGCCGAGCAACAGCGTCGACATTGCGAGCAGTGCTGTGAAATGGATGTATTGATCGAACCCCAGCAAACCAGAGATTAGGCGATGTGCAAGCCACTGTTTGTATAAGCCCATTCCCCGCATCTCGCGCATGCGGCTGCCTCAGGACGACCCAAAGACACGAGTCTCGAAGTGGACCACCTCACCATCAGATTGGCGCTATGCGTGCGGATCGATCATGGAGTGGTCAGAGAGACCAAGGGTCACTTTGTGCGGTCGGCCGCGGTCAGAGCGGCAAGCGGCACGTCACGTAGCACCCGCCGTGTAGTCGCCAGCCGCCGATCTGGTGCGAGGAAGTTCGGGCACATACTCGAGCATGACTCTACGCCGTCGGGATCGGACAGACTGTCGTGAAAAGAATTTTTTCCAAGGCCGCAACGCGCCCTCGATCCCTCTTAGAGGTGCAATCGCCGTTTGGCCATGCGTGCCAAGCAAACCAGAACGAGGGCAGCTTACCGGCGTAAAAAAAAACAAAGAGCACATCTTTAGTCTCCGAAGAGAGTTCCTCGATCGATGCATGCGCGCACGCTTCTTAGACGTCATTTTCCGCCCGCCCTACGTTTCCGGAGGATCGGCATAGCTTCGATTGGTACAGCTTGCTACAGCAATCCCCTGTACCCTCTGTACCGTGTTGGCGCGAAATCGCTTAGCCTATCAATTTGAGTCCTCTGCACCGGTCAGAGGATGATGTCGTCGCCTGCTGCGTTCCCACTCTCGACCGATCCAGATTACAGGACCCTGGCCTGCCCGGCTTCTTTACCAGAGGTCACGCAGCTGTACACGAGTACAGGTAAAACCCTTGTTAAAGGCTGCCTTGCATGCGATTGAACTCTGAGCCCGTCCCAGTCAGGCTCCCTCCTTCCCTACCATCATCTTAGTCCATCCTACAACAGCCTCAGCACAACATGGCGGACACAGCTCACGCCAGCGCAGGGGCGTTCTCTCGCACCAGCTCCTCGGACGAAGAGACGGCTGCCCACACACCGGCAAGGAACGAGAAAGTCGATAAGGATGCCACCTCGTCCACACAAGAGGAGAGCGAGCCCGCTGACATTGAAGCGATTCGCGAGAAGAATGATCTGCAAAAGACCAACGAAGAGAAGCAACGCGAAGGCGAACACGATCTCGAGCCACGAGAGGAGGACGGCAAGATCGTCCTCACCGAGCGAGCAGGCTACCTCGCAACCGGCTATTCGTACCCGACCTGGAAGAAGTGGGCCATTCTCAGCGTCATCTTTGCGGTCCAAGTATCGATGAACTTCAACACCTCTGTCTACCCCAACGCCGTCATGGGTGTAGCCGAGAAGTACCACGTCAGTGAGCAGGCCGCACGAGTGGGTCAAATGATCTTCCTCGTTGCCTACGCTTTCGGATGCGAGTTCTGGGCACCTTGGTCCGAGGAGATTGGTCGATGGCCAGTACTTCAGGTTTCGCTCCTCCTCGTCAACATCTGGCAAGTGCTCGCAGCGCTGGCTCCCAACTACGGCTCCTTGATCGTCGCTCGTTTCCTCGGTGGTCTTTTCACCGCCGGTGGTTCCGTGACTCTGGGAATGGTTGCCGACTTGTTCGAACCGGATGAGCAACAGTTTGCCGTCGGTTTCGTCGTGCTCTCCTCTGTAGGTGGTACTTCGGTTGGTCCTTTCATTGGCGGTTTCATTCAAGCCTACCTCCCGCTCAAGTGGAACTTCTGGGTGCAGCTCATCTTCGGAGGCGCTGTCCAGCTCGTTCACTTCTTCGTCGTCCCCGAAACCAGATCCACGATCCTTCTCGACCGCGAAGCGAAGCGTCGCCGCAAGAACGGTGAGCACAACATCTATGGCCCTAACGAGGTCCGAACCGATCGATTTAGCATCAAAGAGATCGGCGCCTACTGGCTGCGTCCCTTCGAGATGTTCCTGCGAGAGCCCATCGTACTGTTCCTCTCCCTTCTCTCCGGTTTCTCGGACATGCTTATTTTCATCTTCTTGGAGTCTTTCCAGCTGGTGTACAAGCAGTGGGGCTTCAGTACCGTGCAAATCGGCCTAGCATTCATCCCTATCAACCTAGGATACCTCTTGGCCTTTCTCATCTTCATTCCACGTTTCATTTGGGAACGAAAAAGGCGAATTAAGGACCCTGACGCGCTTAAGCCCGAAGCGCGTTTGTACCTGCTTCTTTGGCTTGCGCCTCTCGAAGCTCTCGGTCTCTTCGGTTTCGCCTGGACCTCTCTCGGCCCTCCTCGAGTCCATTGGATCGCTCCAATGATCTTCTCGTGCATGATCGCCGTTGCGAATTACGCTATATACATGACAACGATCGACTATATGATTGCAGCCTATGGCCCGTATTCTGCTTCGGCGACGGGAGGAAACGCTCTGGCAAGAGATTTTCTGGCCGGTATCTCTGCGATGTACGCTACGCCGCTGTATAACCGACTTGGTCTCGAGTGGGCTTCGACTTTGCTCGCGTTCTTGGCGATTCTTGTCGCCATCCCGGCTTACATCTTCTACTGGAAGGGTCCTCAAATTCGCGAGAGGAGCAAGTTTGCACAGTCCCTCAGCGACGACAGGAAGAAGAACGGTGGTCGACGTACCGACCAGGACGAGAAGGCCGAGAAAGGTACCGTGTACCGCCGTCAAAAGAATCAGGAGCAGCCTCAGGAGCAGCAGTCATAAGCTTCGACTGTTCCGTCCACTGCTTGTACTTAGATGTAGTTTGGTAACATCGCCCGTCAAACAGCATCGACTTGGGGACGAAAGATGAGCAGGATGCCGAGAAGCGTGGTCTGTTTGACATTTGATGAAGCCTGCGAATTGAAGTGCGGCTTAGGGTCGAATAGAACCCGAGTTTTGCATACAGCTTCATAACGCGGGGCAATGGCGGACGTTGTTTTTGGCCTAAATTTGATATATGCCCACCATTGCGATCGCAGTGCTCACGCCTGCAGAACAAGCATGCATCTTCGATCCAGCTAATGGGTTCGCATAATAGCCCGCTCGCAGGCACCAAAAAAGTCCATCGAAGCGCCGATGCGCGGCTCCCAACGTCCGCCAGAACGTGACCGTATTGTCGAAGAATACCTTCGAATCAGCTGACATCCCTTGACTGCTCACAATCACCTTGATCTGCGATGGCAAGATTCCAGGTTGTGAAACTCGCTAGCGACGGAGCCCGAGTGCAGCCGAGTCACGGTGAAGCACGGACCAAAGACTGCGACAGCATCCGAAGACGACGAGGACCCCTACGGTGAGGATGCTGATCGCCTTCTCTGCACGTTTTGTACTGCTCACGCTAAGGTTACTTCGGCAGCTTACGCCCAAATTCTTATTCGCTTAGTGTCGGAGTCTGGAACATGATTCTTCGTCGAAAAGCAAGCAAAGGAGGTCCCTAGCTGAGCAGCCTCAACTCTGTGATCCGGTGACCAGAATCGATTCGGTCCGCTGTTCCCAGACTAAAAAATGCAATCAAAAGCACGATGATTCCCCGCTTGGTCTTACCCTTGGCATCCGATAATTGCGGGGTAGACGGCAATGTCCTCAGGCCATTCACGATGCACTATGTGCTTCTTTCATGCATGAATGCATCCTTAGATCTTCGCACCGAGATCGACAAGAACACTCGGTAGACTGCTTCGCGCAACTGACTTTGCGGGTTCAAAGTCGATAGAGGAAGGACGCTGCAGCGCCCGCTACCGTGCAGGTACAAGTTCTTGGTTCCTGGTGAATCTTGGACATCTTTGATTTCGGACATCCTTGACGGCTATATAAACGAAGGAGGATACCCCCATCGTCAACACGTCCACTCTTCCAAGTCACTCGCCTTCTCCTCCTCCTCCAATCCGTCCCCTAAACCCACCAGACCTACCGCTCAGTCGCAAGGCCACACCACTATGAAGTTCACCTCGACCGTCACCGCGCTCGCCGCACTCGTATGCGCCGCCAGCGCTACCCCTCTGGTCAAGCGACTTCCCATTGGCCCGGACCCGGCCTTCTCCGTCCCACAGTCTCAGCTCGCTTCCGTACTCGAATGCCAGAACGGCTCTCCCTCTTCGCAGAGCAACCCAATCCTGCTTGTTCCCGGTACCGGTGTTACCGGTCGTCAATCCTTCGACTCAAACTGGATCCCGCTCTCCAGTCAGCTCGGCTACTCGCCATGCTGGATCTCGCCCCCTCCTTTCATGCTCAACGACTCGCAGGTCAACGCCGAGTACATTGTCAACGCCGTCAACACGCTCTACGCTGGCTCGGGATTCAAGAAGGTACCCGTCCTCACTTGGTCTCAGGGTGGCTTGGCTACTCAGTGGGCACTGACGTTCTTCCCAAGCATTCGAAGCAAGGTCGATCGTTTCATGGCCTTCGCTCCTGACTACAAGGGCACTGTGGAGGCTGTCTTCCTCACCGTGCCGGGTCTGGCTAGTCAATCTGTCTGGCAGCAGCAGGCGCAATCCGCTTACCTCACCGCTCTCCAGAACGCTGGCGGTCTGACCAAGATTGTCCCGACCACCAACCTCTACAGTGTCTTTGACGATATCGTTCAGCCGCAGGTCTCCAACTCGCCCCTCGACTCGAGCTACCTCTTTAACGCTAAGAACATCCAGGCTCAAACGGTCTGCGGACCCGCCTTCCTTATCGATCACGCCGGAAGTCTCACGTCGCAGTTCTCGTACATTGTTGGCAAGTCGGCTCTTGCTTCGGGTACCGGTGAAGCTCAGAGCAGCGACTATAGCATCACCGACTGCAACCCGCTCCCCGCCGACCCCCTCACTCCCCAGCAGAAAGCTGAGGCTAGCGGGCTCTTGCTCGTCGCCGGCGCCAACGTCGTTGCTGGTCCCAAGCAGAACTGCGAGCCTGATCTCAAGCCCTACGCCAGGAGGTTCGCTATTGGCAAGAAGACCTGCTCAGGTGTCAACACCGGCTTCTAAGGCGGGATACTGATCATTAGTTAGCTGCAGCCCCTGCTCTATCTCACATTCACTCGTTCGTTCTTCTCTCAGCTTGCGCCCGCTCGCTGGCCCTCTTTTCACACTATGTCTTTTGCTTTTTACACCCTCTATCGCTACGATGAACCCGACAATCGGACACGACGCTCCGTGTCGTGATAAGTCTTCTCTTAGCTGCAACGGCCCCAGTCAAGTTTGTAATGGAACCTCTCCGACCTCTCTTTGCCTGCTCTCCTGTCTTCTTGTGTGTCTGAAGCTGCAAAATACTGTCAGCTTGCCGCGGTCTTGCTGATCCAGTGATCAATGACGAAGGAAAAGATGTTCTCGGTCCTGCGGATTCGAAGCCCAGCCTGACCTTTAGTGACTCGAACGAGTTTTAAACTTTACTCTCCGAACAAACGAGAGCAGCACGCTGCTGCCCCGATTTCTTCTACCAAACTTCTCGCACACCGAGGTGTGGGGCAAGACAGGGGGTGTTGGCGGGTTGCCTCTGACGATTGCTGTTGTAATGAGGCGACGGCGAGTTATGCCACTGCGTTCGCTCCAGGAACGCAAATTTGCAAAGCGGGAAAATATATATGGCGACATTAATCAATGGAAAAAAAGGGGCAACGAAATTTCGCCAACCCGACTGCAACTACCACATTAAGGGCTCACGCCACGCCACAAACGGAGAACAGTGTGATGACAAGACGAGATCGATCATGCTGTAACATTGCAAAACGTGAAAAGACGAGGACATACGGAGAGCAAGTAGATAGTGGAACAAGGATACTCGGAAGTTGGAAAGAATGCGGGCCAGTCGGGATTGAGTCATTAGATTTCAGACGCGAAGTTGGTATGAGTCGAAGGTAGAATCCATCACGCCGCCGGAGCCCATGGCGAAGCCTGGTCCGATAGAGCCAAAGGCAAGATCGTCGAAATCGCTAGCATGACCTTGTTTGAAAGGACCTGTCGGCGCCTGGGGCTGCGGCAGCGTCGAGGTTGTCGTGCTCCTGGCGGAGGTCCCAGGAGAGATCGATAGGGAGCTTGGGTAGTCCAGCGAAGCCATTGTGGCGCTGGTGAGCGGAGGAGAGAGCGAGTGATTCGAGGAGGCACGTGAAGAGGTACCGTCGGTAAGCGTCTCGGCGGTCGCGGTGGCTAGTGGGTCAAGAAAAAGCTCGTCGCCCATGCGATCGGTGTGTGACAGCATAGGCTGGGTTGAAGATGACAGAGTCAGATTTGACCAGTCGGCATGGTCGTACCCATTGACCAGCTCGGGCGTGTCGAGCGAGGCTGAGGGTGCGTCGTTGCTCGCACCGCCTTCGTTCAAGATCTTGAGGCACGACTGCCAGACGTCGTCGGTCATCATGGCCATGCCGGCTTGGGTCTCTTCTTCACGCTGCTTTTGCTCCTGCTCCTGCTTTCTCAAGGGAGAATGCAATTCAAGCAGCTTCCTGACCTCGACACTAGCGTCAACGGCCATGCTGCTACGGTTGCTCAGCTGCTCCAGCGCCCAGATGCACTTTTCGATCCGATGCTCGGCACACCTGATCTCGTCCCATTTGCCCTGTTCGACCAGCCTGGCAAAATTCTTGATCTCGGATTTGGCAACGCATGCAAATCCGTGAATGGAGATCTCGGGCCAGGGATCGCTGTGTAGAATAGTGCTTCCGGTCGACTCGATAAAGTCGAAGGACGGTTCGGCTTGAGCCGTTCGCGTCTTCGCAGAAAGACTTGAATGTTGGATGGCGTGGATGAGGGCGGCGGTCTGGTTGCACACTTTGGAGCGAAGCTCGGCAAAGATCTCGTCTGTGCTGTTGAACGGGTCCGAAGTGGATCGGTCCATGGTCTGCACGAGTTCAACGAGCAGGATGGCCGCGAGGTTCCATTTGGTCGCGGTTATGACGTGCCACGATTGAATCGATGGAGGCAGGTCCGCGTGGTGCGCGATGCAGCTCGCAAAAAAGGGCGCAAACACCTCGTACCAGTGTCGCACCACCGAAAGGACGTGGGAGATTTGACGCTCGATCAGCTCGCTCGGAGCCTGACGCCAGTAGCTCGACTGCAAACGCCCGACGTGTCGGAAGAGCAGCACTTTGATGGGTGTGGCGTAGGCGAGCGTGCGCTTGGCGTCTTCCTCGCTGCATGGCCAGCTTTTGGCAAAGGTGTTGCGGTTCTTTTGGCTGTTTGCTGGAATTACCTCGTCCCAGATCTTGCGAAGAGGCTTGGTGGCGGTCACACCGCTGGAAATGGACATGCTTTCCGTCTGGTGACGCAGGCTATTGGCGCGATGTGGTGACAAGAGCTGGTCGGTCAGGTCGGCATCTTCGTCGCCAATCACGGCATCATATTTGCGCAATACGGAGAGCTCGGTGTCCATCATACAGCCGAACCAGTAGAGATTGTGGTATGTGTTCTCCAGCAGTGTCGCCTCTGCCTGTCGATGGGCTATCTGATTAGGCTCGAGACCAGGCTCATCGCACGACCACAGATCCACGCCCTTGCGCCGGAGTTGCTGGATCTTGAGTCGGAACGCCTTGAGCTTGCGCATCGCGGTTGCAAGCATCATGGTGCTCGCCTCTGCTGGAATCTGCCACGAGGTAGAGTCGAGCGCGCTGTTCTCGTCGAGCGAAGGGATGTGCAGCTGCGAGGGCATTTCGTGCTCTCCCTTGTCCCAAGCCTCGCTGTCTGGCATTTCGCGCGGCTTCTCGGTCCAAGCGAAGAGGATAAGCGCAAAGACGATGCGGAAGGACCAGGCGTCGGCTGCGTCCATGAGCTTATCCCTGGCCTGCTTCCAAAGCGAGAGGCGGATGCGTGCCTCGTCCGGTTTCCAGTCGGATTGCGCGTTGCTGCTGTGACTGGAGCGATGACGAGGCCACTGGGCAGCATACGCGAGCAGGACGGCGTTGTAGGCGTCCGAAACGCGCTTTTCGACATTGCGTGCAGCGTTGTCGGTCTTGAAGATGCGTCTCGAGGCATGGTCCAACAAGCAGACCTTTTTGTTGAGCGCCATAGCTGCCGAGGAGGAACTCATCGAGTCGGCGCAGAGCAAATATGGCGTGGTTGCGTCTGTGACCCAGACGCGGAAGGCCGACTCGGCAGCGCCCTCATAGACACTGAGCAGGTCTGAGTTGAGGTGCATGCGATCTGCGTTGTGTGCGAGTCGAACGCTAGGTGCTGAGCCCCAGATGTCGAAGCCGAGGATATCAAAGAGCGACGCATTGGACTGTGTAGAGGCTGCAAACAGGTCGTCATCGTCGTCAAATGCGAAGGGTGACTGTGCACGGCTCATGACGAGTGCACTGCTGGCCGGTTGTTCGAGGCCGGATTGGAACGTTGGATCGCTGTGCTGCGTAGGGGAAGGTTTTCTTCGCTTGGCAACCCTCTCTCTTGAATAGTCGTCATCGTCACGACTGTGCGCATCTGCAAAGTCGCCATTGAGAACCTCGAAAGCAGCGTTGACATTGCTGATCGCCGACGAGCGCGACTTGGATGGCTGATCGGCCAGACCGCCGTCGCGAAGGCTGTCTCTTGGTCTTTTGGCCGCAGCGGTGCTCAGTTCTGCGTGCGACATGAGCTCGTCCTGCGTCGTCTGAGCGTCGGAAGCTGATGATGCAGGCTGGACTGCAGCATGTGCAGCCTCTTGCAAGCTCTCGGCAAACGCAGCGCCGGTGAGGCCACCCAAGGGAATGCCGCCGAAGGAGTTGATGAGGCTGTTGAAGGTGCAGACTTGACCCTTTTTCTTGCAGTTGGTGCATGCAACCTTGCTAGCGAGCGCCTCGGCGATGCTAACATATTGGGCAGAGCAGGCACGTTTTGCCTGACGGCAACGATCACAATTCTTGTACATCTTTTTGCGGGAGCGTGTCTGTTCCGAAGCGGCAGAGTCGGCCTGCTTTGCAGCGGTCATGGCAGCAGGCGCTGTGGCAGCGATGGGCTGATCGACTAGGTCGCTTAGCTGAGGCGTCATCCCGATGATCGAAACAGCTGGAACAGGTTGATAGGTACGCGATACTTTGCAAAGGTGAAGAGGTTGCGGGATGAAGGAAGTCGAGCTCGAGAGGAAAAGCGATCCGAGCTACGCAGCCGGAACCCTTCGCAAAGTGGCTCGGCTGGACTTTGAAGCGAGATGAACGAGATAGAGCAAGGTCGGAAACGCGTATGAGATATGGACGATGGGGAACAGATGATCTCGTAGAATCGATGATGATTGGCAAGGCTCAAGATTCGAACGCTGACAGGACAATGGTCCCAGTTTTGATGTTGTGTTGACCGGCGTGGTGATACAGGCCACCGATAGGGGGCCTTTGAAGGTGGGACGGGCGGATTGAAAAGCAGGGAGGGCGAGAAAAGGGACCCGGTCACGAAATTGGCCGATGGCTGCTTTGCTTTATACCTTTTTGAAAATGCGGGGTAAGGGGAGGAAGGGCGTGTACACGAGGGGCAAAGCTGTCCACGCCTTGGGACAACAATGCAATGTGGTGGTCGTCGACGTGCGCAGCATGCACGGCAAATGGAGCTGCTTGCAGTGGCTTAGAGCCAGCGACTAGTTGACACAGAGGTTGTTACCAGTCTCGCGAGCACGAGTGCTGCTCGGGAATGCAGACCAACGCCGCTCTGTGACTGAAGGGAAGATTGACGGGAAGCGCCACCCTGACCGTGCTCTGTTCTGCGGGGTGAAGCGGCAGGGCATACTGTACCTGAGGCCGTGTATTGATGCAAACACTTCAACCCACATGCTGTTCTGCAACAAGTCTGTGCGTGGGAGCATTGCGGCACAGTGCGCTCGGGAGAATCGTTCCAAAGCTCTAAAAAAGGTCGGAAAGGGAACAGGCCAAGACACTCCGTTCGAGGCGTCCGAGGGGCTGCTCGTGCGGGCACGGACTTGACCGTGTGACCTTTGCCGCTTTGTCTAGATCGTTGACGAAACGGCGAACACTGTTTTGACTATTGTACTTGGAAACCGGTATTCGCCCTGCGTTGCCCTGCATTGCCCTGCACGGGGACACATGTGGTTGGGCTCCGACATCGGACGTGAGGAGAACGACGGGGAATGCAATCTCACCAACAAGCTTTTTGAACAAGGCGCGGCCTCTCCGTCGGTCGACATGGAAAGCATTCTTCACGAATTCTTCAACAGACGAACGTCTCAGGCGACAGACGAGGCTTTGTTTTCTTGGACGAGTGCAGGAGAAGTCGACAAGACTTGCTCGGAACGGCGAATGCGAGCCGAAACTGCATCTCGCCTCGCCTCGCCTCGCCTCGCCTCGCCTCGTCGGGGATGGAAAATCGATCGCGGGTAATCCACATACAGAATCAGGTGCTAGCGAAGAACACCGTCGGTTTCGACTCCATCTAGGCGCGGCGAACATACCTGTACGTCGTGCAAGCGATTGCGGGGAGCAGCGCCGCTGTCCCCTGCCTCGGATTCATGCAGCGGCAGGCTTCCACCTCGTCATTCTTCGACTAGACGTTGACATTGTTGCCCCTCCATCATCATATCATCTTACAGCGAATAAAAAAGGCATCTACGGGCTCCCAGCTTCTTCAATCTTCTCTTTGGCTAAAGTGAGTCGTACGCAGGCCTTGGCTCAACGCTAGACCCTGACATCGGTCTAGGTGTGCGCAAGTGACGGTGCAATGCAGCACAGGACTCGCGCGCGCCTCGAATACTAATCTCCGTGAAGAGCCTAAATTCCAACAGCCGAAAATCTAAGCGAGGTTGCGGCAGCTCCCGCAGCTGTCTCGCGCCGCACAGCAGCAATCGGCGATACATTGCTCATATACGGTCCGATCCATCTGCTCGATGAGCTCGTCCGATGGTGGACAACGACAAGGTTGCAATGTGCCAGGTTCAACGGCGCTGCTTCTTTTTGTCGTCGTTGCCATTCGATTTGCCGCTCTTGGCACCAGTGCCGTCTCCTTTCCTCTTGCCTCCCTCTTGCTTGCTGCCCTTGCTCTTGGCTGCCTCCTTTTCCGCTTCGTGAATCCTGTCAACTACATACCTGAGCACGCGCTTCTGATCCAGCAGCACCCTCTTTTCGCCGAGTCGCACTACCAGCGCACGTCTTGCGTTGTCTCCAACCACTTCACTCTTGCTTGAGCCATACAAGTTGGCCTCCTCCTGCTCCACGCTCGCTCCGTTCGGATACTCGTTGAGTTTCAAGTCGATCGCTTCCATCATGATCTGGCTTGCGGCGACACGCACCTTCTTGCCGCTGCCTGCCAGGACATGCTCCTCTTGCGCTTCGATGCGCGCGCTCGGTCCCTTCCCCTTCGCTTTAGCCTTTTCGAACGCCTCGCGAGTCTGGCAAAGCACGCGAGTGAGAGCAATCATCTCTTCCGAGACGCCACCGCCAGTGGCCGCAGACTTGAGTTCTTTCGGCGACGGACGTTCCGGCTGTGCACGATGAGGTGCCTTTTTGGCCGGAGTGAAGAGGTAGTTGAGGATGAAGACTTCATCGATGCCTAGCGAGGAGCAGGCCCATTCGAGACGCTCTTCCAGATCCTTGCGTAGTTCTCCTGCGCTCGAAGCTAGCAGCGCGGATAGGTGTGTCACCGCAGCTTGGAGGACAAAGTTGGCGTCTAGTTCGACGACGTCGCTGCCATTCGGTTCGTCGACATGGCCGTATCGGCGGAGGAGGTCACTGTTCGGCGGATCAGCGTACGTGTTGAAGATTTGTTCGCCTGCCGTAATAGCCTTGGTGGCACGCATTTCGAGCACGTGTGATTTGTAGAACAGACGAGCGTTGTCCGATTCGAAGCGGGCGTTGAGCATATCGGCCATAGGAGTCATGGAGATGTCGATCACGTTCTCCTGCTCTTCTTCTTCACTATCATCATCATCATCATCGTCGTCGTCGTCACCATCTTCGTCGTCATCATCTTCTCCCTGATCACTTTCGCCTGCTTCGTTCGTTTCATCCGCCTCAATAATGCCTGCCTCTCCTTCGTCTTCCAGCACTTCTGCTTCCTCGTCCTCGTCCTCATCCTCGTCCTCTCCATCGAGATCGTCCATGTCGACCGTCTTTCCCTCTAGACCCTTCTTGCGGCTCTTGACATGGAAACTGCGACTCAAGATTCTCGAGCCCATAATGTGATATGTGTCGAGCGAGTACCATTGCTGCAGCTCTTCTTGACGCTGATCCTCCGCCGCCCCGTCCAGGAACACGGAAGGAAGTGAGAGAATGAAAGGAACCGCCTTGTTGTGATAATCTGCCTCTGCTTCGTCTCTTGCGATCTTGTCTGCGATGGAAGTGCCCGACAGATGCTGCAGATCATTGTCCAGCCAGAACATCGGTGTGCTGAATTCCGTAGGCATAATGTCGAGGTACGGTCCCCATGTCTGCTCTCCAAACGGTCGAGGTGCTTCGCGATACGTCGAGCCTTCCGCGTCCGTGCCTTCGAGCATTTCAACGCCAGTCGACGAGGCTGCTTCGATGTTTTCCATTGACACATCTCCATCTTGTGGCGCATTGTCTGCGGATTGAGACAGTCTGGCGGCTCTTCTGCGCTCGTACATCATGACGAGAATGAGCGGTAGCCATCCCATGGTGCTGATCTGCTTCCACGAGTATGCATAAGAGCTGCCGGCACGAGACGTGGAAGGCAGTGAGCCCTCAGCCTCAATGCATCTTTGTGCTAGTGTCGAGGTTGCCAAATTGAGCAGGATATGTCGAGGAATCACAAAGATAGTCTCTCCTGCTTTGATGGATTCTTTGGCGACCATGCCCCTTCCCATGCCTTGGATGGGCTGGATGCAGCACCGAGGGTCCAAGGCACCGCCCGACTGGCGGAACCAACGCAGGAAAGCGGCCTCGACCTCTGACGTGGTTTGCCTTGCTGAGTCGATCGTCATGATGCCGCCGAGAGTCTAGAAGCGTTATGGTGGTTGCATTGCTTCCTCATCAAGCTGGCTCTCGTGGACCCTTGAGCATTTCAACCTCGCCTTTTCTTCTCGAAACCAAAAATTCCGAAAGCAATCTCGGAAGACGGCGCTTAATCCGTTCGCCGCCGCCAAGCCGCGATGCGCACGCGTAACGCCTCTGTGCGACTCGATTTTCTAGGGCGGTCGGACCAACGGCGAATGATGTTTATCTGCGTTCTTCGCTTGTCCTCCCTTGCCTTCTGACCTTTGACTCCTGAACACCTACCATTACGATCATACAATCCGACGAGATGGCTTTCACGATCACTATTCAGAAGCGCATTGCACCTGGAAAGCCTGCATCCAAGGGCTTTCCTCTCACCGTGTCTCTCTCGTCGCAGAAGGCCACGCTAGGTGAAGTCAAGAAGCAGATCGCCTCAGCCTCGCGCAAGCTCACCACCGAGCGTCAGCGTATCACCACCGACGACAAGAAACCTCTGCTCGATGACGACAAATCGCTTGCCGATCTAGGAGTCTCGGCGGGTGAGACTCTTTACGTTAAAGATCTTGGTCCTCAGATCGGATGGAAGACCGTCTTCCTCACCGAATACGCCGGGCCCATCTTTATCCACCCGCTCTTCTACTACTTTGGTCCCAAAATCTGGCATCGCGAGTTCGTTCACTCCAACATGCAGACCGTGGCTGTCACCCTGGCTGTTGCACACTACGTCAAGCGCGAGCTCGAAACGCTCTTTGTGCACCGATTCAGCAACGGAACCATGCCGCTGTTCAACATCTTCAAAAATTCGACCCACTACTGGTTCCTCTCCGGCTTCCTCCTGGCTCCCTTCGTCTACTCTCCTTGGTTCTCGGCCGCCTCTGTAGCGGGCACCGTCCAAGACAAGCCGGCGTTCGTATACGGCACCGCTGCTGTCATGGTCATCGCCGAGCTGTGCAACGCGTACACTCACATCATCTTGAAGAACCTCCGCCCTGCCGGGTCCAAAGTGAGGAAGATCCCAAGGGGATTTGCTTTCGAGCTGGTTTCATGCCCCAACTACTTTTTCGAGTTTGTCTCTTGGGCCGCATTCACTGTGCTGACGCTCAACCCTGCCAGTGCGCTCTTCGCCGCCGTGAGCACGGCTCAGATGTTTGCCTGGGCCGTCAAGAAGCACAAGAACTATAAGAAGGAGTTCGGCAAGGAGTACCCTAAGCGGAAAGCAATGTTCCCCTTCATTGCCTAAACCATTTGCTGCCCTCTCAGCGCTTGCTTCCTCCTATGTATATCGACCGGTCGTCCAGATGCCTCGATCAGGAAACGAATGAAAAATGCAGATTTCAATACGAGACAATTCCAGTGTACACACGTGCGTACTGTGATATGCTTTCCGGTGTTTCAACAGTAAGTGGGTCGAGACACACGGTGATAATCGAGCAATTGTTCTGCGCTGCCGTAGACCAGATGCAGCGGCTTTTCGAGCTCTGGCAGACTCGTCACTTTCTCCTGCCAGCCCCACTTGGTGCTTCTCGGCGTACTTCTCGAGCGCATCGACTCATCGTCGCCGTCGCTGTTGTCGTCGTTGTCATTCTCTTCATCGCTGCCATTCTTGTCCAGCGATGAGCGCTTGGAGCTATCCCCTGACGCTCTGCCATCCAAATTGGTCGGTCTAGGCAGAAAGACGTCAGCTCGTTGGGAGCTCCGTTGTACTGCATCTAGCTCGTCCGCCTCGTCGTCGGGGGATGAAAGCACATGTTGCAGGAAAGCTCCAACGCGTCGATACAGCGTGTCGAGACGTGATACTAGACCGCCATATCGCAGTTCGAGCGTCTCCCAACCGTGCGGCTTGTACATGGACATCCACATTTCTCGATGATATCTCCACGTCTTTGTGGCTGCATCCAGGCACCTAGCTGTGCGTCGGTTGAGCTGTTGCAGCTGTGGCCAGTTGCGCGAGACATATGCTTGGTGTAATCTTTGTCGCAGGTTCGCCTTTAATGACAGTGTCTGCGCAACAAGCCGAGCCAGTTCCAACCGCGCGTTGAAGGGATGATCCGAGAGAATGCGCACCGTCTTGGGCCCTCCAACTGCCGCAGCTCCGCTCCTTCCCGTCATCTCTGAGAGCAACGAGGCAGCTGCTCCAAACAATCCGCCGGAAGCCTTTCCGCTGCTTTGTGTCTGGCTGAATTTCACTACGAGTTGGTCGCGATTCTGGAGAGGATCCTGCAACGTTACACCCTCCAGCCTCTCACTGAGCATCGATGCGACATTTCGGTAGTGCTCTTCGGCATCGAAGCCCGAAGCAACAAGCGTAGGCTCGGCAAAGCTGTGCATAGGGTCGCTCCACAGCATCCATTTGCTCGTATTTGGGGCAAAGTGGATCTTGTCGTCTTCAGCCACGTCCAAGCCGTCCTTGGTTGTGTGGTCGATAGCAGAGGCGTGGACGAAATCGTCCCAATCACCGCCCACGATGGCGTCAAATTTGCTCTTAAGAAGCCGAACATCCACCGCTTCATTACCAGGCTCCACTGTCTCGTCCAAGGACGCCTGGGTGGAATAGGCATGATCGGCGTAGTAGCACCAAGCAGGAAGCGATGACCAGAGATCCACCTCGTTGCCTTCGTCGCCCCAAATGGTGAGGAAGACGTGCTTGACACCTGGCGAGTTCTTGGCAGCTTTGAGATTGGCAGAGATGGTCTGGAAGGTGAAGGGCAGTGCAGTCCAAAAGCGCGACCAGGTCCACGAGCCGGCGGCGAGCCAGGGACTGGCACCGCGCAGGTCCTCGTGATTCTTGATTCGTTTTCGGTAGCTAGCGGCCGAGGTATGATAGTAGTCCCAATAGACGAGGCTGCAATTGGATGGAATGCCCTGCTGCTTGACGGCTAGAGGTTGATCCGAGTCGTAGTAGCCAACGAGCGAGTTATTGCGTGCAGAGAGGCAGAAAAGCATGTCTGACCAGATCATGGGCTCAAGCTGGAGCGACTGGCAAATGCGATTGACTTTAGCGAGGTGCTCGACAAAGATCTGACTGCCCGGCTTGTTGTTCTGGTGGCCATAGATGGAGAAGTACCTTCCGTGGCCAAGGCCGTGGGTCTCATCCATGCCCAGATGGATGCGTTTGCTGCGGAAAGGAGCGGTAGCGGCTCTGATCATCTTTTCCAACATGACATATGTCTCTGGCCATTCGGGCAGGAGCACTTCGGCTGTGTCACGCAGCCCAAGATACCGAGGCCACTGAAGCATTTGTCCCAAGTGGCCCAACGTCTGAATGCAGGGGATGACTTCGATACCAAACTGGATGGCATAATCGTCAATGTGTCGAAGCTCAGAGTGAGAGTAGCCTCCACGCATGTAGCCAAAGAAGGGTTCGCCGTCGACCTCGTAGGTGTCTTCTGTGTATAGCTGAAGCATATTGTAGCCTAGGAGCGCAAGCGTGCGGATAAGGTATTTTGTGGAGCGGACGTTGAGGACTCCGTTGCGGGAACAGTCAATCATGGTGCCTATGGTCTCGTAATCTGCTGTCTGAGTGATGTTGAGCTTATCGTTTGCGGCTGCGGGGGAGAGATAGTATCCGTGTGGGGACTGGGAGCTTGATGGACCCACAAAGAGGTGTGGGTGAAGAGTCAGGGTGGGGTCCAGATTGTCGGACAGCGATAGGCAGTCTTTGGCCACGGCTAGTACGTGACCTAGGGCTCGAAAGGCGAGGTGTGGCGATCGTGAAGGGTACTTTGCGGTAATGACGAACGGGGTCTCGACCTGTTGTGAACATGTTGATTCATTTGATGAGAACGGAGCGAAGGTATCCGACGAGGTTGAGCAGACCCACGTGAAGCGGCTCGAGTCAGGGTACAATTCATCGCCGACGTCGGAGGTGACCTCGACAAACTCGAGATTCCAGTTCCATACTGGCCCCAAAGACGCCGAGTTTGACGAGGAGGTAGCTGTGGGAGGTACGCCGCTGGCAGCGATGGGCTGTGTCGATTGGTGGAGGTGAAGTACGTCGGGGCGGATATGATGGCGAACGAGCTGCTCGACTCCGCGGACGATGGCTTGCGCAAGTGATTGCTTCGAGATGCAGATTCGGATGCGGGGCAGGTGAGAGAGCGGTATGGTTTCGGCTTGTACGCTACCAGGGTCCAGATCGGGACCCATGGAAGCGTCGCGGAGAGTCTGCGACATGCTGTTCTAGCTGTACAAACCTTTCGCTTTCCCTTATTGGAGAGATGGAGTCTTGTCGGTCGAACGCAGCATCGAGCTTCCTGTACAAAGATTTAGCAAAGCTTGGCCAGCTGTGGAACGGAGGTGAGGTGGCTTGTGCAACTGTCCAACTGCACCTTGGCCGTGGTGGAGGCATATCCGGCTGGACAATACGCTGCGGCTGCAGCGGCTCATCTTTGTGCCTTTGTTAGAATTGACCGTGTTCGAGTCGCGATTTCGGTGCCATTTTCAGGAAGAAAGTCGCCGAGGGTGCGACGAATAGTTTTGGATTGTTAGGCCACAAGAGTCCTACAAACGACAGCCGAAAAAGAAGATTATCGAAGTCATGTGGAGATTTCGACAGGAAAGATTGTGCAGATCAAGATTTCGCACCGTCCAACTTGACGCCATCATCTCTTCCCAGTCCGATAGCACGGTCCACGAAGACCATGGCGGATTCAGCACAGGCCATACGGGCCTTCATCGTAGGATCCTTTCAGCAACTGCCCCCGTCCATCATCGATGATCTCGCAAACGGCCATGTCTCGCTTCTCGGCATCGTTCGCCTGCTCGGCGAGTACCTCACCTCCGAACAAGAAGAGACACGGACGCGAGCCGTACAACTGCTTTCCGACATCACTTGTCACTTTCTCGATCCGACTGCACATCCACAACACCTCAAGGAGCCGCTCGCTAGCATATTCACCGTGCAGGCTGTACGCACCTTGACCGCCTTCTTTGCAGACAAGGTTGCTGATGGTGTCATCATCTCGGACAATTTTGTCCGGTCTGCAAACGCTCCGGAACTGCTTCCAGATACTGCTCCTAGGGCACGTAAGAACGAAGCCGAGCAAAAGACTCTTCAGGGCAGTGCCATGCTCGTCAGCTCCCTCAGGGCCCTCACCGTCCTCAGCGCATGCAAAGCACCAACCTCAACATCAGCAGCTTCCGCACCCGCCGATCAGCTTCCGGTCAAGGGCTTCGGACAGGAACAAGCCCACTCGGTAGCGGATGCCCTCTTTTCTCATGTGGTCGCCACCAATCACCCGCAGAGCCTCCGCTTCATCATCTTCCGACTGCTCGACAGCCTTGTTGCTCACCACAGAGATGCACTCAAGGCGTATCGTGCTTCCCCATCTACATCCGCTGCCACCAATCATGAGGCACCAACTGCATCCACCCCCATGCAGGAGGACACAGCGAACGATGAAGCTACAGATGTCACACGATCCGAGACTTGCCAAGGCACAGACTTTTTGCAAGGATACGTCAAGATGGTCCAAGGCGAAAAGGATCCTCGCAACCTCATGGTCCTCTTCGGTGTCGACAAGGTCCTCCTCACAGAATGGCTCATGGATCGCGAAATGACCGAAAAATTCTTCGACATCACCTTTTGCTACTTTCCTATCACATTCCGTCCGCCACCAGACGATCCGTACGGTATCACCTCCGACGACCTCAAGGTGGCCTTGCGTGCCGCTATCTGCGCCTCGCCCGCCATGGCTCCTCACGGCTACCCTCTTCTGCTCGAGAAGCTTAGTGCCGCCGGTGGTCCCGCCAAGCTCGACACGCTGCGCACTCTTATCGCTGCCATGCCCGTCTACGGCCGTGCTGCAGCGCTTGCAAACGCCAAAAAGCTCTGGGAGGGTCTCAAGATCGAAATCTTCCACGCCACCGATGACGAGACTGGGGATCTCGCCGTCGACACGCTCACCGTTCTCCTCCACGTGCTCTACCACGATGTTGACCCGCCCGAGGGCATCGCTCCGAACATGGTTCACGATTGCTTGGTTGAGCTTGAAGAGCCGGGCAAGTCACTTGCGAAAGCCGCCATCAAGGTTCTCGGCTGCCTCGTGCGCGCTTCTTCCAGTACAGCCTATCTGGCCGTGTATGGCTTCATGGACCAAATGATCAAGATGTTTGCCGACCCTGAAGACCTCGCCCAACGAACACCCATTTTGGCCGGCATCGGTGAGCTTCTCGAGGCGCTGGCCAAAGTGTATCGCCACGCCGAGATGGCTCACGCCGACGACAGCGTCAAGAGCCAGTCCACAGCCGTTGCAAGCGAGATCGGATCTGGTCACTTGCTTCCTGCCACGGCAAATGAACGCAGCTACGCTGGTGACAACCGGCCTTTGGACCCGTTCCTTTCGGATTTGCTCAGCTGCCTCTCCAACGGTTTGCGATCCACATCCTATCGCCGATCTGCCATGCTTGTCTTCTCGTCTGCCGTCTCGATCTCCATTCTCAGCAGCGATGCCACCACTTCCACTGTCAAGCAGACCGCTGACACATCGGATTCGATGACGAGCAAGCCTTTGCTCGATTTTGACGAGCTCAGCTTCCTCACACGCGAGGTTGCCTCCTTGCTCACCTCGTCGGTCGGCGACGACGTTCGTGAAGAGGCGCTCTGTGCCATCGAAGTCATCTCCAATGAACGAACTGCAACCTCGGTGGCAGCGGCTAATCCTACAGCAAGGGTCATTGAGCAGGTCGTCCTTCCCGTGCTGCTCGAAAAGCTACCGGACCGAATCGAGCCTTTTGACGACCCGGAGGAACGAACTACAGGCAACGCCATGGACGACACCGAGGCCGAGATTGACCTCATCAAAGCCAACATCAGACGCAGCCTTGGTGCGCTCTCCCGCCTCTGCGTAGCTCCACTTCTGTTTGAAGCAGTAGTAGTTAAGCTCTTCACCAAGCTTGAGCTGTGTTGCCGACCCAGCGCACGAAGTGCCTCGAGCAGCGGTGCCGCTGACGTTGTTGGTGTCACCGACACTAACGAAGAAGGCAAGCCCTCGTCCACCGTCAAAGAACAGCTCAAGTCCTTACACGAGGCCAATGTCGGGTATGCACGTGGCCTGATCCTCACACTACAGACCATGGTCGACCTCAAGAGACAAAGTGGTCACCGAGACCTGGTCAAGTATGCTCATTCCCTGCCCTCTCGTTTGGTGGGGCTCACCCTCTCCGGCCTGAGTGCCAACTCGGACGGAACACGCGAACAAGTGAGCATCGCCGCAGATCCGGCTGTGGTGGCCGACTTGGCTGCTCTGCTGGGTACTTTCGTCAAGCTGCTTGATCCGAGCCATCAACGCGAGTTCTTGGCTAGTCTCAATCAGACTTTCGTCCGTGATCAATCGACGTTCGTCGGCAACGGCTCAAACGGCGAAGGCATACCCCTCATCGCCTCCGGCTCGCCGCTCACACAATCGTTCGAGCCTTTCGCCGTGTCGCCATCGACACAGGATGGTCGATTCAGCGTGGCTAGCAGAAATGCTGTGGCGTTGCTCTCGGCTGCTATTGTCGCTGCAGCACCTGCAGCTGGCGTTGTTGTTCTGTCTCGCACGGCGGCAGGGCCGACCACCAAGCACGAAGCAGCGTTGGCTTCTCTTTCGTGCCTTCTCGACTGGACACTGTCGGCTGCCCGCCCGTCCACTCAGAGTAGCGGCCTCGGTAACGCTACGGCGCAAACTTCTCAGGCTCTCCAGCTCAACAGTGCGTTCTGGATGGCTGTTGCCATTACCAACAAGTTCATCGATGAGACGCAACCTGCCTTCCTGGATCTGCTAGACACCTTCTGGGGAACGCACATCAAGAATTACTCCGAAGCATCCTCGTCTCCAAGCCAAAGACGCGTGGCGCTACAGATGTGGATGTGGCTGTCTCGAGCTCTCGTTATCAAGTCGTCTAAGCTTTCGGAGGCGATGCTGAACCGCGTGCTCATAGAAATCTTTGACGAAATTGCTGGCAGCATCGTTGGAAAGCAAGACCCTACACAGCTTGTCGCGACAACCGAGCGAACAGCCGAAAAGCAGAGCAGCGTGGACTGGAAATTTGCACGAGCAGCCGCTCGTGACCTTGCCACGATCGTCGGAGTAAGCGAGGACGGCATCACGACGAAAGAGAATGGCTTCACGGTGCGATTGTTGTGGAAGCAGAAGCTCTTCTCTTTCTTGCTCCCTCGCTTGCTCGAGAGCTACTCGACCGCCGCCAAACTTGCACATCGCCACAACCACGTGCATAGCGAGCAGTGCTCGCACCCGCATGAAGAAGCTGACGTAGATGCAAAGACCATCTACCTTGTCTCGCTTGCCGGTCTCTTGCCCTCTCTGCCATCCACCATGCTGGTGGACCGGCTCGAGGGACTCTTCCCGCTGCTCATTCAAGCGCTCTCTCTCCCTGATTCCAAGGCTCGTTCAGCAGCTGCGAATGCTCTGACGGTGGCAAGCGAGGTGGGCAAGAAGATCCCTACTCCCGCCACATCTTCCGGCGCGCAGTTCGACCCCACATCCTTGATCGCGGCGCATCTCAACTCGATCGTCACCAAGCTGCTGTCGAACATCGAGCCGACGCCATACACACCACCTTCGACGCGCATCGCCGCCCTTCGCACTCTGACCAGCCTGGCCGCTAAAGCACCGGAGGACGACGAAGTGGCGGTCGCCACTCAACGATCGGACGGCGGTCTGCAACATCACCATCTGCACCCGTTGAGGAATTTCGTGCTGAAGCAACTCGGCAGGGAGAACAAGGGCATCGACGACAAGGTCCGCGCTGTCCGAAGCTATGCGGTCGATGCCAGGGATGCTTGGTTCGCCGTTTCTGAGACGTGATCCACTTTCTTGTATCAATCATGCTGAGCGTTCAACGGAGACACATATCGAGAATGCAATCTGACAATAACAACGGGAATGTTGAAGGGTATACAATGTGTGCGTACGTGCGTGATCCGTAGATCAGTTGGAGAAGTAATACTCGTCGCCCACCACGCCTGCTTCGAAGGTTGGAGCTTCCGCAGCACCGCCCTGCTTGGACTGCGTTCCTACGGCCTCAGGGCTGGTCTTGGGTGCAGATGCACTCTTGTCAGCTCCAGTGACGGTACCGAAGCGGGAAAAGTACCCTTGGACCAACGTGTCCTCTTCGTCATCGGCGGCAACGACTTGGTTGTTGGACTGATGGAGACGAGGATCGACTTCTGTGTTGGTGGAAGCTTGAGCGTGGTCATCACCCTCCGCTGCTGGTTGCGGTGACGCTGCGTCAGGGCGTGAGGGTTGCAATGCACGGAAATGTTGCTTGCTGCTGCTCGCGCTGGAGGGCGCTCTGTTCAGTCTGTGGCCTTGGCGTGACACCGTAGTAGGCTTTGACGTCGCTTCGTCGTCGTCATCGTCCTCCTCGTCGAACCACTTGGCCCCGCTCGCGGATAGTTCGTCGGCGTCCACACTGAGCTCTGCTTCGCTGCTGATGGACTTGATCCATTCGGACACTTTTCCTCTCGCGCGCTCGATCAAGCTGGATCCGCTTCCTGTCTCCATCCTCTCATCGTCGAGAGCAGCCAGCCGACGCTTATCCTTCTGCCGCTTCTCAAGCTTGACTACGGTGTGGATGGGATCGTTGCCCTGCTGCCTTGACGCGTCCTGAGGGCTGTTGTTGGCGGCAATGCCCTGGGCTTCGGCTTCGGCTAGAGCTCGCCGGTGTCTCCTTTCGCGCTGATTCATCGTATCTTTGGCTCGCAGAAGAATGGTACGCAGATGATCTGGCAAGACCTTCCGGAGCTTGACATCAACTACATCATCGAGCTTGGGCTTCTTGGTCAAACGCTCGGGCTCGTTGCGAGCAATGGCGATAATTCTGTTGGCCTCTTCAATGTAATGCAGCAGTTCGGGATCGGACCCGTATTTGGGCGGCCGCCCTCTACGTTTGGGCTGGTCCGGCGTGTCGTCAGGATTATGAGCTCGAGCTTCGGTTCGAGCATGGAGTGTTGGAAGGATGTCGCTGCCGGGAACCTTGCCTGTTGTGCTAGCCAAGCTTGGGCGCCCACGCTTCCTTTTGGGCACCAGGTTGTCTGTGCCGCCCAAAATTGCAGCCGTCTTTTCGGGGACTTGTGATTTGCGGACTGACCTTTTGGCGGCTGTTGGACGACCATAGGGACGAAAATCGCGGTCATTAGGGTCATCTTTCTCTCTTGCATCCTCAACGTCGGCTTCGAAAGACGAACCTGCGTCGTGTTCCGGCTCCATGACAGCTTCCGCGCCCAAGGGGAGATCGTCGTCCATATACCTGACAGCTGCTTGGCTATGTTTGTCGTCGCTCGCCGTAGCGGACACATTAGCGTGCAGGGGCGTTCGCGTTGACGCCGATAATTGAAAACGGCGGTTTTCAATGGCGGATGTTGGATCTCGTGTGGCCTCTGCATTCACCATTTCCGAGGATGCTTTCGAGGCTAGGGTATGCTTTCGAGATTGGTCGATCGAGCTACTGGGTGCAATCGACCTTGCTCTAGCTTTTGACGATCCGCCGAGGAGAAAGTCGAGATCAGCCGGCGTCGGGAGATTCTTCCTAAGCAGAGTTGGCCGAGGTCCCTCTAGCTCTGATTCTGGCTTCGGTGGTACCGATTGCGCGTGCAATTTGGGTTTGGGCCCCGGCTTGGCTCTTGCGTGCGTAGGCGTGCCGTAGACGGGCTGCTGTTGCTGCGCATAGAAGGTTGCTGCTGGAACCGGAACAGCAGCCACAGTCGCGGTCATCGGAACCCCTTGAGGTGGCGGCATACCCGATGACGTGGCATGGTGATGGGGCTGCTGCTGGTGAGCCGCCGATCGATGTTTTGGTTGCGGTTGTGATGGCAGCCTCTGGGCTGAATGGTACGACGTGGAGGCTGGAGTGGATGCAGATTGATGTGGATAAGTATGTTGTTGTTGTTGTTGCTGCTGCTGCTGCTGTTGCGTATGTGCAGTCGCCCAAGGATGAAGCGGAAGACTAAAGTCGATCTGAGGCTGAACCTTGCGTGGCCTGCCGGGCTTGCGTTTGACCGGTGGTTGTGCAGAGGCATCCATCATGCCGTTATGCAAGGTGGTCGCTGTAGATAACATGTCAGCCGAGTGGGGCCATGGATGCAGCAGGCGAGGTAGCGTGGGAGCAAGCGGCGATGAAGAAGGCACAGATGCGAGTATCCAATGACGTCGAGTTCGAGGGATGAAAGAGGGTGGTGACGATGATGGAGGTGGTGACGGTGGTAGTTGGAGGATGGTGTCTGCTGTCATTATTAACGTCAATTTGTCGCCGTTTCAGACGCGTTTCGCCAACCGACACACACAAATTCAATATTCGACGCACATATCATTTTGTGACAACGCGACTTGGATTGAAGCCGATTCGGCAATCACCGATTCAACGACCAGCTCATGTGCCGATTGCTGTTGCCTTGTTGGACAAGGGTGCACGAGGAATTCCAGCATGGACCATCCTCTCTACCTCACTCACCTTGTCATCACTTTGCACATCATGCCATCATCACAAACGCTACTGCCGCCAATGATCTGGGCACGATCAATGCAGACGACTAAGAGGGCGCTACCTCGTCCTTCGGTCGTTCAAACTTGCACTCGCACCGTGTCATCGACCGCTTCACGTCCACTCGCACAACCTCCATCTCAGTCACAAACCGAATCTGAAGAGCTCAATGAAGCACAGCGTTACCTTGCAAATAAAGCAGCTCGCAAAACGCAGCGGGCGAGCAACCCTACTGGCGCCTCTGCAAGACACGCTTCACTCTACAGTCAGCTGTTTCCCGCTCTGTTACGCATCCTCGCATACGGCAGCAGCGCCTACTTTGGTCTACATCTACTCTGGAACATCCTCGATCGAGATGAGCAAACACAACTCATGACAACGCAGACGAGTGCGCTCGAATCTACTGCCAGAAGCATCGCAGCCAAGGTGGACGAGGCCGTTCGCCAAGCAGATCCGGCTGCCTCGTCGTCAAACACCCAAGAAAATTCAAAGGCAAAGAGATCGTGGTACTGGCCCTTTTGACTTTCTAGTGTAGTCTCTCAAACATTTCATACCATGCACACTATTCGACACACCACCACACTGCTCTCGGACATGCTCAGATCTTCCAGACATAGCATTGATCGTTGACAATTGCCCGCTGTGTGTGTCGCGTTCAGCTGGTGACGACTGACATCCCCACCCATACTCGCGCATCGTCGAGATCGAATCTTCCAGACGAACGAAGCTCCAGACCTGGCAACCACGCCAGATGAGACCCGAAGATGATCCTCCCTCTTCCGTTCCTCCGATGCTTGGCCAATGTCTTGAGCGTTTGAGGCTTGACCTCGCCCGTGCACTGATCTACGCATACCATCTGACATCGCCGGCACTCTCCAAGCACCGCAAACACGTGCTTATCTCCCAGCGTAACCCGGCTAAACATGTCTTCTGCAAAGGGTGCCTCTGGCCCGCCATCGCAGGGCGACACCAAAAAGTTGGCACGAAAGCTTGCAGCCTGTGCCAGTAGCCCCGACCTCTTGTCCCTTCGTTCAGGGTGTGGTCCCGAAGAGTAACCCGAGTCTGACGCTACTTCTTCAGTGCCCACCGAGGTGTACCCGGCCTCAGCCGTATCCTGCTGCATCCACTCGCACACCTCGTCAATGCTGGCAGAGTTGATCAGCAAGAATGGCGACTCGTTACTGAAGATCAGAGGAACTTTCTCGCTCCCTGAGCCGAGTTTCGAGTGCCGGCTCGTGTCGATCGCTTGTTTGGCTAGAGTGCACGACACGCCGAGCAAGTTTGACAGCAGAATCCGCAGCTGTTCGCTCTTGTGCGCCCGTGGCCGCGTCTCGACGCCGCACACTTGCACCGTTCTGCTTTCCGTTGCCTCTTGTCCAGCATACTGCGACTCGTCGTCCAGGTCGAGCGTAAACGGCTGGTCAATGCCGGCGATGGAGATGCTCATAGTACGACCAACAAGGTCGATGCGTGGCCGGATGAGCACCATCTTCGGGAATCGCTTCTGCGAAAGCGCCTTGCCGTTGGCTAGATTCATCACTATCCATTCGCGGTCATACTCGAGTCCATGCCGTGTCAATCGCCATCTCTCGCCACGCTCGAGATTTTGACCCGAGCATGACTTGATCGGATAGACCGTGATGTTGGCCAGGTCAAACCTTCTCTCCACCGGCGCCTCGGTGCGGTCAAGTGGGTCCGCCCGCGTCGACGGCGAACAAGAAAGAAAGAATCGTGCGATGAAGCCGACCAGACGCTCCACATCTTCGATCGCGTTGAGCAGGCAAAGGCTGGCGCGTAAGGATGCTGACGCTTTCGAGCTGCCCTCGAGCGCGGCATCGCCCGCATCATCGCATCCCACGCCGTCGGCATACTCTTGCTTCAAGTGTGCTTCGGTGACACCGAGCTGCGACGTCACGAACCCAGGATTGCAATGTCGGCCCGTGCGTAGGTGAATGTTGCTGATGCTCGCTAATCTGTCCACTTCCTGCGGTGGAACGATCGTCCCATCCGCGGCGAGTACGTTGAAGTTGACGATAGGTCCGAATTCGGCTTCGATTTGCCCTCGCCCTCGGTAGATGCGAACAACCGGGTTTCCGTTGCCATGGCGTAGGCCCTCCATGGCTTGTACAAGTCTACTGCTGAGTCCACCGACGTAGTCGCCTCGCAAATCCCACAACCCGAAAGCCTTTTCATAGTAGTCGAGCGCTGTGTTGACTGCGAGAATGCCATGTATGTTGCTCGTGCCATCTTCGAGCCTAGCCTCGAGATCCTTGCGTGGCTTTGTCCATCGGCTCTCGGCGAGGATCGAGTCGACAGTTCCCCCGCCGTGATACGTCTTGTGCAGCAACCAAGGCGCTGCAGACCTCCTTACGAGCAGACCACCGAGGCCGGTTGGATAGCCAAAGATCTTGTAGAAGGAAAAAGCGATCAAGTCTGGAACTTCGTTCGCAGACCAGAGCGACAGATTGAGGCGCTGGGATGACGACAGATACGACGCGGCATCGACCATGACGAGCGTCCTGTCGGACGTGGATCGACGGAGTCGTTTCGCCAAGTCGACGTACCTCTTACCCGTGGCGTTACATTGCAACGGCAGCACCACCAAGCCTTCGTGATTCACATTAGCAGAACTTTCTGCGGTAAAACTGGCGCTGGTGACATCACATAGTGCTGCGAGATCTCGAATACCGACGGCGCTGGTGTGGCTCTCGACGAGATACGAGAACCCTCGCTTGCCTTTTGTTTGAGTCCAGTCGAAAGACTCGCCGACAAGCTTGAGACTGGCTGTGGTGCCCGAGGTGAAAATGAGGCTCCAGTCGTGTGTATCTTGAATGCCAAACATGTCGCGCATGATGCGAAGTCGGGTGGCGGAAATCTGATCTGCGGTAGAGATCGCAGATGGAGACTTGGAGTGTGGGTTGGACAAGAGCTTGCCCGAGAGGCTCTGAGCGACCGCCGTGACCAGGCCGGATGGAAATGGAGGTGCGGCGGCAGCATCCAAGTAGCAGGCATCAGCAAGTTGAGGACACTGGGTGCTTCGAACGTGTGCCACACTGCTGGCCAGGCCAGTGTCTGCTTTTGGTCCTATTTCAGATGAACAGGCTGGTTCGGTTACCATAGCTGGCGCGCATGGGCGACGTGATTGTTTGAGCTCTCGATCGACGGCATGTGTCGCAAGCGGAGGAGCAGAGCTAGCCTTCGTTGTGAGCGAATAGCCTTCGCGGGCTGTTTGAAGGCGCTGAGCTGTGTGAAAGCGCGTGCTCGATCGTTGCTGCAACCGTGCCGACACGATCATGTAGATGACTATCGAAATTGCGACCCTCTGAGCGATGCTGAGGTGGGACAGCAAGGAAGCGACGAAAGGAGATACGAAGCACAGCAGAGCTACTGCAAGCGGCATGTTCGTCGTCGTGATCATCCTGGAGGATGTAGGCCCGCGAGTCGAGGTCGTTCACGTGCCTAGTAGGAGCTTTCGTACACCTTTCGTCTTCAGGTCGACAGGTCTTGCGGGGCTTTCATCTGTGTGAAGCCATTGGGATGGTCATGGTTGAGTATGAAAGTATTGAAGAGCCTGCAGGAGCACGCTGGACTGGTGGGGCGAGTGTCGAAGGAAGTTCGATGATAGTCGAAGCCAAACCAGTGGCGACAGGGACAGGCAGGCCCATAGATAGGCGCAGGGTCTCTCGCAGCTCAAATCTCGAATCCGCCACTTGCAATCTCGGACTTGGCCGAGCGGGAAAATTTGCTGGTCGATAGAAGACATCGTCTAACATTAAATAAAAAATGATTCACGCTTTACTGCCTTTCTCGGCCAGCCTCTTTGGATTCAAACGTGCTTTCCTACGTGGTATCACCGTCTACACAAACCTACGGTCCAATAGATGGTGGTGAGTGGGGCTTCTATTGCAACGTACCTAAGCTGTGCTCTATATTTGTGAGTTCACCTAGCTGAAAAAGGAAGCCAGCGGGTATTCGGCCCTTGCGCGTCCCCTGGACCTGCCCGCGCCGAGCCCGTTGTTGGCACGTAGCTTCTCGGCCAGCTGTGGGTCGTCAAACGCGGCTGCAATGCCACTTGGATCGGCTGCTGTGGCGATCATCATTCTGACGGCTGATCTAGCCGCCCTCTCGCCTGCTTCCTGCAGCATCAGGGCAATAGTGTTGCTGACGGCCCTCGGGAGCAGCGATAGCTGTGGCTGATCTCCCTTGGCGTTGAGCTCTTGTACCTTCTTCCAGAAGGGTTTGTCTTCAGGGAATCGTACCAGCCTCAGATCGGTGGCGAGCGCGAGCATGCCATCTTCCGTGACTTCGCGATCGGCTCCAGGTCGAATCTTGTTGGTGGCCTGCTCGAGCGTGAGATGGTCCTTGGTGACCATGGACTCGATCTCGGCCTGGAGCGCCAGAGTCATGGCGTAGTAGGCCGAGTCCCAAATACCACCGATCGAGTCGACGAGGCCTTTGCCGTAAGGACCCAGCTTGGCTCCCATGGCCTCGACGGATTCGTTGGCAGCGACGCCGGCGGGCTTGATCTCAGCGTCGGTGTCCTCAGCGCCTTTGCGCGACTCTTCGGCAGCAGAGTGAGCAGCCACCGCGAGGCGAGACTCTTCCTCCTCCATCCGTTTCTTAAGCTTTTCGGGTCCGGTGAGTGGTTTGCCGGGCGCGTTGTTGCTGGATGTGTTGGCGCTGCAGGTATCGGAGCGACCCAACAAGGCCTCTTCGGCTTTGGCGATCAGTTCCGAGAGGAGACCGTTGCTGTCGCCGCTGGAAGTGTTGCTGCCAATCTCGCTCGGCGTCGCTGTGGCCGAGTGATTAGGACCAACACGCTCGATCAAGACCGTGTTGTTGCCGCTACTTGCTGGCACCTCTCGCGTGCTCCATCGACTTGTTAGGCTGACTGCTTTGACACGGCGCACAGCCGACTTGACAGCCTCTTTCACTACCTCGTCCTCTTTGCCCTCGATCGAGTCGGTCCTTTCCGAAGCCGCATCTTGGCCGAGCTCTACAATCTTGTCAGCTTTCGGCGTTGTGTCACCCAGCTGCACCTGGTCTACTTCGGCGTCGGGGTTGCAGCGAGCCCAGGCGCTGAGACCGGTCATGACCCTGCCACCGGCCAAACTTTCGATGACATCGCGCGAGATGCCGCGTCCATCGCAAACCTTCTGAAGGAAATCGTCGTACATTTCGTCGATGTGCTTGGACGACTTGGCTCGCTGTGCCTCGTCAAGCTCGTGAAGCGTCGACTGCGACGTGGAGCCGGTGAAGAAGGATTGAATGCCGACGTTGAACTTGTCGAAGAATGCGCGTGTGATGGTCGGACGAAGTGAGGCGACGCCGATGGATCCGGTCACCGTGTTCTCGCAAGCCAGGATAGCGTCAGCTGCACTGGCGGCGTAGTAGCCTCCCGAAGCAGCGGCATTGCCGAACGAGGCGACGACGGGCTTGCCGTAATCTTCGCGTACACGTCGAACGGCATCCCAAATGGACTCGCTCGCGACCACATCTCCACCGCCAGAGTCTATACGTAACACGATCGACTTGATATCTTCGTGCTCACCAGCCTCCTTGAGACCTTTGAGCACGGACGAGGTCGAGAACTCGCCCGGCGCCGAACTGATCCCTCCGAGCAAGTAGACAACACCGACCTGGACGACTTCGTCATCGGTGAGTTGCCGGTCGAGATGACGGTCGTTGACCTTGTTGTAGTGATGAAGCGACTTGAACTTGGTCTCGTCATTGCCGCCGTGCTTTGGATCGACGAGCCTCTTGATGATATCCCTCTTGAAGGCAGCACCATTTATGAGACCTAGCTGCTTGGCCTCCCGAGTCGAGAAGGGCCCATCTTTCATCCAAGCCTCCACTTTGCTAGACATGACGTCTGGATCTTCGTCGGGGAAGCGGTTGACGGCGACTGCGTGCACGAGTCCGCGATTGAGCTCGCCGAGCAACTCTGCTTCGTTCTGTACCTGCGGAGCCGGGAGCGAATCGTCGCGGCTGAACGTCGAGATCATGGATTTGTATTCGCGTCGAGCCTCGGCGAGCACCTTGATGCCAAAGTAGTCGAGCGCCTTTTTGAAGAAGGGAATTTGTGCTCCCAGTCCGGTCAATGGGATGGACCCTGTGGGCTGCATCCACAGCTCATCGAAGGCAGAAGCGAGCAAGAACGAGCCCTGGCTGTTGAAGGTATCGGCCCATGCGATGGATGGACGCGCCATGTCACCATGTTGCTGCTTCTTTGCCTGCTTGAACTCGTGGATGGCCTGCATGAGCTCTTCGATCTGCGCCAAGCCGAGTCTATTGGGAGTGACGGAGGACGGGAGGTGCAGACCACTAAAGTCGGCAAAGATGCCCTTGATACGGTCGTCGGCCTGCGCCCATTTGAGCGCACGGATGACCTCGAACATTTCCATCACCCGCGGTGCCTCTTCACCGGCAGCGGGAGCATTGATGAGCGCGCTCACCGAGGGTGGACCGCGCGATTCTACAATGGCGCCATCGTACACCTTCCAGACGAGGTAGGTGTCGGGATGGATGAGATCGCGCAGATAGGCGTCGCGCTTAAGCTTGAGGTAGCCGACGGCGGTGTATGTGGCAAAGAAGCCGAACAGGAGCGGACGACGGTAGGACCATGCTCGAGCGGTGGTACGACCTGTGCGCGAGGTGATGACCTTGTTGGCAACAAAAGCCATGCGAGGGAATCGTTTCTGGAACGATGTATACACGCGGCCATCTGCTGGCTGTCGGCTCGCGCCTGTCGCCCCGGCGGTGGACGATGAGCCACCACTGCTGGTGCCCTGATTCGACATGGCCACAGGCTCGCGGCGGCGGACTGCGGAAGAAGCAAGCTTGATGTGTCGTCGCAAACGTTCTGCCGTGATCGATGATCGATGCAGCTTCCACCCTAGTTCGATCGAATCGACTGTAGACACGCGCGCAGAGAGAGCGATGGTGATTGATGATGAAGGACAAGAGTATTCAGTTCAACAAACGTCCATGGCCTGTCGAATGATTTACGTTAGCGAGCGCTCGAACGCTCGAGGATGACGAGTCCAAGCAACACTCTCGACCGCCAAAAGAGGATCTTCGCAAATCGTGTGGAGTCCGCAACGGGCTCGATATCGATCAGATCGTTCGCGTTGGAATCTTTTGACCCCGATCTGCTTTTCTGACAGCACACTTCAGACGTGGGGGACTTATTTCTGGAAATTTGCGATTGCAGCGCGCAGGGTGTTGACTGCGATAAGATAAAGAACGGAAGCCAAACAAAGTGGGGGGAGAAAGCACATCCGGCGCCGAAGTCCTTCTCTTCCTAGCCATTCCATCGTCTTCGTCTTTGGCAAGTTTTAGCTATATGATTTCGACTTCGAGTCTCAGATACGGTAGGCGTCCACAGCGGCACCCATACGAGCAATCTGACCGTTAGTCCACAGGTATCGGCAAGAATCGTAAGAATAGTCCATGTGCGAGTGGATGCTGTCCACGCCGCCACCAGAGCACGAGTCCTGGCTCGAAGGGCAACCTCTGGTGACAGTGGACTGCGGAGGAGTGTCGTCGACGTAGTCGCCGCTGCCGGAGCAGCCTCCCTGGAAGACGTGGTAGAGACCTACCCAGTGACCGATCTCGTGCACCAACGTCTTTCCTTCCTGATAGTTTGTGATGGGTCCTCCGGGGTAGGTGTTCCAGTCGAGCACGATACCGTCGTTGGTGGGGTTGGAACGATAGTTCCATGGGAAGGTGGCATAGCCTAGCAAACCGGAGCTGCCGAAGCTGACGGTGTAGACGTTGAGTGCGTTGGAGCCACCTTTGCGAAGAGCAGACTTCATGGCTCTCTCCTGCGATGTGCCTTGGTTGACGTTGTTAAACCAGTCAGAGTTGACGGTGGTGTCGGTGCTGGCAAGGTAGAAACTCAGCCCTGTACCCGAAAAGTTGTCGTTGAGGATCGAAATCTGGCTGTTGATGGCGCTCGTAGAGATCCTTCCGCTGCTCGAGCCGTCCGTAATCAGGTGGTAGTACACGGGGATGTTGGCCGAGACGGCCGCCGCAGCAGCCGAGGACTTGGAAAGCGAGCTCGAGGAGCCTGCAGCACGCTGAGCAGCAATCTTGTTGCCCAACGCCTGCTCGACCGAGGTGGGCGCAGTTTCGTGACTGCCACACAGCTTGACTTCGGAAGGGGCCGCCATGGCGGCGGGTGCCGCCACCGCAAGCGCGACACCGATGTAAAGGGCAAGTGTCTTGAACTGCATCTTCGAGGTGAGGACAGGATCTTGTGGAAGGAATGGAAGAGCTCGAAGTGGATGTCAAGGTAGAGGAATGAGGAGCGAGTGCTGAAAGTTGTCTTGGGGTGCAGAGAGATGACGAGATGTACTCAAGCGCTCCTCTTATACCTTTCAATTGAGGTATGAGACGGTTGTCGAGGAGATGGTGCAGCTCACAGGCTCACACAATGTGCTACAGGTACAGCCTGTTCGGTTGAGTCGTGAAGAAAGGCAGTGTTCCTCCATTCGTTGGCACCGGCGATGCTCGAAATGCTCGATTTCAGATACTAGGGTCGTTTCAAGGATGTCGTTTGACACTGCATCCCGCCCATATTGTGCAAACTGTCGAGCGCAACGGCAGGCGCACGATCAATCATCGGAGGTGTTGCTCCCGCTCGGAAGCACATCATCCGTTGACCTACAGACAGCCGACGGAGCAACAAGATGGAGGCGAGGGCAAGAGATAGAGACAACGACAAAGGAAGGGAGACCGATAAAGGAGAAGCGAAAAGCGTTGCAGAAAGGTTCGCGGGCAAGAGCGAAAGCAGACCCTCGATCGAGAGGTTGGCTCATCGACGTTAATAAGGTGGCGGACAGGCAGACAAGGGTTCAAAGTGAGAAGCAGAGAAGAAAGGAAGGATTCTCATAAGGAAGGCGGATCACGCCAAGCCTTTTGGACGCAGTTAAGCGAACGGAACGCGGTTCTCCTTTCCTGGCGCTAAGCGAAGCAGCGGGATCTTGTGCGCACACGAGATCATAGCTTGCGCGAAAGGGAAAGCGACAGGGCGCAGAAGGATCGAAAAGTCCTTGTCGCTGAGGATCTCGGGGAAGGGCTGTCAAGACGGCGGGTTGTGAACCTTGTAGTCGATTTAGCGCACAGCGGTCGGTGGCTATCGTCGGAGAGGTTTGATCCGCATGAAGTTAGTGCGTTTTGGACAGCGACAACGGCGCTAAAGGTGCTGTCACGTTTTTTCTTGGCATTCGGAGTGGTGGTAGGCTGGTGGCAAAGCAAGCGAGGTGGACACAACTTAACCTAAGGTGGTATTGCCGACTAGCATTCGTGTCATTGGGAAAATCGATGCGTCTATAGAAACCAGGGTGGGCTGCCACGAGGGCATAGGAAAGACCAAGGTGCCTCTACCGAGGTTACTGTCGAGTAGCAAGCGTCGACCAGCTCTCTTCGCCAACAAGTTCTTTCTTATCTGACTGACGGCAGCAACATTGACGAAAGATCGATGTCTGATCCGGAATGGCTGAATGACCAGGCACGCAGAGGAGGAGAACAGACGCGAACATGTCTATAAGCAACAGGAAAACAAGCCGTCCCCAACGCACGCAACAGGATACACCTTCCGCAAGCGGATGGTAGGGAGCGGGTGAGTGTTTGATTATCACGAAAGGGGGCAAAATGCTTGGAAAGGGGCAGATCCGGGAGGCTGGCGGCTATCATCAGGTCGACGTTTGCTGGATCGACACATTCTACATACACCCGGGGGCGAGCAGCTAAGTCGGAAGATGCCACGGAAACGTGCTCCCAAAGTACACCAACGAGGAAGAAAGAAAGGAAGAAAGAAATGACCAGAATTTCTGACGAAAATCCAGGCCCCAAAAATCGCACCTAAAACCCGAGCGGGACGGAAATCGGAAGAAGCAGGCTCAGCCGTTCGCTTACGGCGATGTCGCGGCCTGCTGTTCTGTACCGCCTTTTTTTTCTCTCTCGTGTGCTCGTCTAGTCCGAGTTCTTCCTAGTTTTTCTTCACGTCACCTCCACTCTTTTTCGGCTTTACATACTGTGTTGCCGCACCCATCGCGTTTGCAAGCCTTGCACCTCAACGACGATACCATCTTCACGCTGCCATCCTCTTCCTCCAGACGAGCTATCATCTTGGAGCTCCTCGATCCATCTCACGCCTGGTGCAACATCGACATCATGCTGTCCGGTCAATCAGTGGTTCGCTCGGCGAGCCGCTCCATACACCACGCATCCCGCACCCTTCGTCCCGCCTCGCGAGGTGTTGCCACCAAGTCTGCTGCAGGTCCTTCGCGTCATTCCGCTTGGCCATCATACTCGATCGCTACGGTCGCTGCCGTGGGTGCTGGTGCCTCCCTCTATGCACTTCAGTCTCGATCCTCGGCCATCCAGTGCGAGCCTCGTCAAGCATGGAATGACCGCCTGAAACCCAAGCAGTCCCAAGGCGACGCTTTCCTTCGCAAAGATGCCAACGACCGTCACGCGCCCGCTGCGGCGCACGACGAGCATGTGGAGCCGGCCGACGAGACGCCTGCCGCCATCGAGGTCGCTGTCGAGGAAACGGAGGAGCAGACAGGTCAACAGTCGGCCTACGATCCTGAGACTGGCGAGATCAACTGGGACTGCCCGTGTCTGGGCGGAATGGCTCACGGTCCATGCGGTGAACAGTTCAAACTCGCCTTCTCCTGCTTTGTCTACTCGGAGGCTGAGCCAAAGGGCATCGACTGCGTAGACAAATTCAAGGCCATGCAGGACTGCTTCCGCGAGCATCCGGACGTCTACAAGGACGAAATCGAGGATGATGAGGCTGCAAATGCACAGTTTGACAAGGACGAGGCGGAGGCGAACGCTACCGATAATGCCAGCATCGAGAGTGTGGGAAAGAAGGACGAATCTGCATAAGGTTGGCTTCTGGTGGCGACCAAAACATACATTTTTGTAGCTCAACCCCTCATCGTCACGGATCAGCGACGCGATTTTCAAGCTTTGGAGCTGCGCACACTTCATCCACTCTCCCGCATCTGCGCACCCGCGGGCAGAGTCAGCGCGACAACGATTTCTGCGCTGCTTCGTGTCTTGCGCACCCTGGGTTCAAAGGCTTGAAACTTTGCATTCACGAAGCGCACTCCTCTGGCGTTCAAAACGTCGGCGCACACACCACTCACGCACAGATTCCACTTCTTGTCACAACATAAAAGCGCTGCGTTCCGCAATAGACATCTCCCCCCTCATCTACCGTCCACTTCACTCCGTACTTCTTTGTGTCGTCTTGAGTCTTGATCAAACTTCCCGCTCGTACGAAGAGCTGTTCTGTTGTTCGCCTCTTCTGCTACTCTGCAGTTATTCCCTTTGCTTCTACCGCCTCATGACGTCCTGCAAGAACAATTGCTCCGAGGCTGGAAAGCAGCGACCCGAAGAAAAGCCCTCTCAAGACGTTTCACTGCCAGCTAGCACTCCTGTCCTGCCCGTTGTGGACTCTAAAGTCCTTGTAGACAAGCGTCCAGGCAGCCCCGTTCCTGCCGAACAACGATCGACCTCCGGCAACACCTCCGAGCAATCGGAAAGCTCCGGTCCAGCCAGCTCTCAAAGCCAAAGCCAGAAGGCAAGTGGATCTCAGCCAAATGACTTCCACGTCCACTGCCACACCTGGCAAATCCTACCTCAGCTCAGGACCGCTGAGCACATCCCTGCCGAGGATTTCCCGTTCACCATCGATCCTAACTGGCGAGGCCCTATCTTTCCAATCACCGTCACCGACTATCACTCTGTCCCTCGAGGGTCCGAACACAGCACTGCCAATCGCGGCCCAGACGGAGACAGGCACGAATCACGTCGAGAGCAAGGTGGTCCGGGACGAAACTGATGGCGACGGTGCTGACACCACTGATTCCGGCTCGCTCACCCAGCGTGCGGCAATGATACGCGATGAGCTTCTCGGCCATGACCCTCTCGAGCAAAACTCGACGCACGAATCCATCCCCTCCTCGGGCACCACCGAAGTTACTATCGATGACACCAGCCACAAACACGACGTCCAAACTCAATCCGATCACGACGTGGAAGAGAGGCTTGGCCAATCCGCAATCTCCCACTCGCTGCGACACATTGCCCTTGCCTTCGACGAGAAGGTGCGTCGCGAGCTCGCATTTCCCCAATGCGCCAACAGATGATCCATTTCTTCGTCGACACTGACCGATTCTATACTGGTGCATTCCCCGTTCCCCTTTGCAGAGCCTCGAACTTGACAGTCTTCGAAAGGTAAAGTCTTGCGTCTCTTGGGGCTAGAGTAGCACACCGTCTCACACGATCCATTGAATGTTCCCGCTCGGGCTTCCGCATCGGCCTTGCACAGATCCAGGAGACACACGAAGACGAGGTTGCCCATCTACGATCACAGATAAAAAAGTTAAAGTGGGTAGTACATCGCAACATCCATGCGCGTCTTTCATAGAGATCTTGGACTGAAAGCTGACGCTGCTTCATTCGAGGTCCACCAGAGATGAGAACGAAGCCCTCGCTGTCGAGCTTGAAGAGCTCACTGCCTCGCGCGACACTGTCAAGAGTGAGCTTGACGCGATGAAAAGAGAGATGGAAGACAAGGAAGGGCTGCTTTTCCTTTCAGACCGCATATGCTCGCGACTTTTCGCCATAGTCCATGGCATCAAGGCGCAGGCCGAAGCCGCCGAATCACTCTCGCCCGCCATCCGTAGTGCCGACTCGACTTCTCAATTCTCCTCGAATCCTTCATCGCTCCAGCTCGAAATTGATCACTTGTCCGTGACGAACCCGAACCAAGTCGGCACGACGAACGCGCTCGGCTTCGCCACCTCGCCGATCCAAGCGCTTCTTGAAGAAATCGAGGCCAAATACTCGACCTAGTTGATACACTGAACTCGCCTCTTGGTTTGACGGCGCCCTGAAATGTTTTCCTCCGAGCTCTCCTCTTCAATTTATCTTTTTCAATGTCTTCTCATCAGATCACCGGTCGTTCAAAGTGCCTGATGAATGTAGAGAAGGCGTGAGAGCCACATAACATGGTCTCACCAAAGCTCGATTGCCCAACGAAAATATTTCGTGCTGTGAGACCGTACCAAGATGCAACCGCAATCCAAAATCTCGGGCTGCTGCGAAGCGCGCTCGGACCAGACCTTTGTTGAGACATCATTCCGCTCTATCCTCTGGTCTCTATGCTCATTTGTCCGCCTTGCCTCTCCACAGCTCGCACTCATACCCCCATATTGGATTCAGGAACGTGAGCTCATAGACGAGAGTGTCTGAGGCACGCGGTCCGGAGTTCCCTCATGCAGCTAGACTAGTTCTGACATTGGCGTCGATCGAACCGCGCACATGCAGCGACGATGAGCTTTGCTATCCCGCCTCACCACTACATTGCAGGCATGCCGTCAACAACAATTGGTACCAGTCCCAACGGCGCTCAACACCGAAATGGCACAGCCCTGCACTCTCCTACCTCATTGTCGACTTCTTTGCAAGGGCATGCAGGTCCTTCCTCATCCGCCCACGCTGTCCACCCAAAGTCAGCCGGCCTATCTGCCGCCACCTTGCCCAGCAACGCCGTTGCGAGCTCTTCGAATCTAGTTGCCGAGTTTCTAAAGTCCCCGGACGATCTCACCAAGATATCAGCGCTGCGCAAGAAGCTTCTAAAGGAACAGGCGAGTCTGTCGGCTAAACTCAAGCTCGGAGCCAAAGAGCAGCTTGAGGCGACACGCGATGGTCTTCTGAAGCTCCAGGCAACAAGAAAGGATGTCGCATCCATCAGAGAAGCGTTTGCGCAAGTCGACGCGCTTTATACCAACACAGACGGCGACGACGGAACGAGAACCACTCATTCCGACGCCAATCGCTCCTTCAGCATCATCAGCCAAGTGTCTCAGATTCATCGCAACTTTGTCCAGACGACAAGCACTTTAGAGAAACTCGATGCACTTCCAGACCAGATTTCTACACTCGCCGAGATGCTGCAACGAGGTCGCGATGACATTATGGGCCCTGCTACCGACCTTCTCCCTTTGCATTTTCATCTCTCGCAGCTCGAGGCATTCCGCAACGAGACGTTCCAGATTGCGCGCACCTGCTCTACAGACGTGCGCAGCACCGTCTCCGAGTTCTTTGCGCCGCTCGACGGGCTCATTAGAGCATTCGACGACTACATCATGCAGCTGGCAGAGAGGACCATGGACCTGGCTCGAGAAGGCCGACCGGGCGTGGTCGTCAAGCTCATCAAGATCATCGAGAAAGAGTCACGCGAAGACGAACGTGCAGCAGCAATCCGTCTTGCCAAACGTGCCAATCTCGAAGGCGCCGCCCGTTTCCGATCCGTGGTGGCCAATGCGCGTGTAATCAAGCTATACCGTCCCAAATTCGTCGAAGCCATCGACCGAGCCACAGCCGAGTTGTTTGACGAGTGCTGGTCCCGATTCGGTGCCGATGGTACCAGTCTCGAATTCCTTGGGCACCTCGACTGGATCTACGACGATATGCGATTCGTGCAGTCCGAACTTACGCCCCTCTTTCCGCAAGACTACCAGATCCTGCGCATGTTTGTCAAGAGCTACCACAAGCATCTCGGAAGCATCCTGCGCGAACGTATTCTCGCAAAAGATCCGGAAGCGAGCGCGCTGCTCGAGCTGTACCAGTTCACGCAGGAGTATACCAAGACAATAACTAGAGAGATTGGCGCAGAAAAGGCATGGCTCGAACCGACATTGCTAGCGGGGAAGGAACAGGGAATCATCGACGACTACCTCGGCCTGATCACCAAAAAGATCGACGAGTGGACGGCCAACCTCATGTCGGACGAGGTGCGCGAATTTGTGGCGCGTCAAAATCCGCCAGACGAAGACAATGAGGGGCTGTATGGTCTGCAAGGCGCAGCGATCTTGTTCCAGATGGTCAATCAGCAAATCGACGTGGCAGCTGACTCGGGCCAAGCTAGCGTTCTGGCCAAGGTGGTAGATCATGCAGCCAAAGCGATGCACTCGACGCAAACGACCTGGCTGCGAGTGCTGGAAAGCGAGTTCAAGAAGCAACGCGAAGCGAAAGCTCCGGACGATGTGGTGGGTGGTCTGGTCGAATACGTGATCGCCTTGGCCAACGATCAGCTCAAGTCGGCAGACTATGCCGAGGCGCTCATCGCAAGGCTCGAGCCGATGGTGAGCAAAAAATATCAAGCCGGCATCCGCGAGGCGGTCGACAATGCGCTCAATGGCTTCCTGGACGTATCCAAGCGATGCACGCAAGTACTGGTCGATTTGGTCTTTGCCGATCTGCAGCCGGCGATCAAGGATCTGTTCACCTTCCCGATGTGGTACTCGGAAGGCACCATGACCACCATCGTCGAGACGATGCGCGACTACACATCGGACTACAGCGAGCGGCTCAACCCCAACCTGTTTGACGTGTTGTGCGACGACATGATTGATCGCTTCCAAGTCTCTTACATCGGTGCGCTCAGACGTGTGGGCAGCGGCAAGCTGCGCATGCCTACTGCAGCAGAGCAGATGCGCAAGGATGTCGAGGATGCCAGGACGCTTTTCCTCGCCTTTAAGAAGGAGGAAGAGGTCCAGGAGAAGTTCGAAGTGCTCGATGCCATCCGAGGCATGCTGACGTCTTCATCCACCATGGTCTTCCTGCCCTACTGGAGCTTTGCCAAAGCGCACGGAGCCCATCTGGGATTCCTCGAGGCCATCATGAAGGCGCGCGACGATCTCAAGAGGGACGATGTGACCGCACTGATGGAAAGCGCAAGAAGGAAGGTCAAGAGCGAAGGGCTCAACGACCTAGTACCCGAAACAGGAGGACCTACTGTGATGAGCAGAGTCGCCCAGGCGTATGGATCGAGCTACAGTGGTGGCCTGCTCGCCAACTTGGGAGGCGAGCGGGCGGCAGGAATGGCGGCTAGCGCAACGCAGGCGCTGGGTCTGACTGGCTGGAAGAACAGAGATCGTGATTAGCCGCAGTATAGCTTCTGCTCTGAATGAAGATTATCCCAACTCAAGCGTCCACGTACATAGCATCATGCCGGTGTAGCCATGTTCGATAGCTTGTGTACACACAGCGTCGTCATGGAGGCGGAGTTGCAGATCATATTCTCGGAAGCTTCCATCGAGCCAGCTTTCCCGGAGACTCTTCTCCGACCCACTCGTCGAACCGTGATAGAGCCGCAGCGCGGATTTCGCGCGACTTGATCGACAACTTTCAATTGAACTCGTTTTCAGATTGCGATTGGACGCTCGTGCTACAATGCAGGAGCGGAACGAGCAGGCATATCAATCCACGAGCGCTCCTTATTCTGATCGTGATCCGACAATGTCCTCGTTTCATACAAGAAAGTTCTTCTAGGAGCGAAAGGCAAAGCGAGCCGTCAGCAAAGCTTTCATCCAAACACAGCGAATTTCTTTCGTCAGAGTATTCGACATGCTGCAACCTTCTTTGGCAATCACGTCAGAGGAACAGGCTAGCCACGATAGTCTGAACGCAAGCAGATGTGACAAACGAGTGTAATTCAAAATGGGAAAAAGACTATTGGAAAGGTCATGCGAGCAAGAGTAGAAGAGACTGCGACGGAGAGAGAACACTGGCGAGCAGGAAAGGGGGCCTATTGAAGAATCCAAGTCAAATCTTGCACTATCGAAAGGGCCCCGGCTACTTCCTGACAGCTTCTGAAGACACACGATCGCATGGCAGGTGCCCACTGCACGGGTCTAGTTGCAGGCAGCTAGGATGCACACGTTTGCCTTGGAACCGCTGGCATCGATGCCCGTGTTCTTGGACTCACTGACACTGCCTCCGCCGGCACCGCCAGCACCGCCTTCGTAGTTGTTGGTGGTATTGGTCTTGGTCGACTGCGAATTGTCGATGTTGTTCTGTGTGTTGTTCGTGGTAGATGAAGAGCTCGAGTGGGCAGAGTTATCCGTGTTGTTGCTGTCCGTCGTCGTTGGCGAGTTGTCCTGATAATTATGGCTGTTGTCCTGGTAGTTGTCGCTGTTGTCCGTGTAGGAGTGAGACGAATTGTCATTGTTGTTGGTCTCGTGGAGATTGTTGGTGGTGGAGGTTTGCTTGACATTGGTGGTGTCGTGCGAATCGTGAGACGAATTGTCAATGTTGGTGATGTTGCGATCGTTGTTGGTTACAGACGATGTTCGCGAGCTGTCATACGAGTTGTTGTAGACGTACGTAGGGCTGTACGATCCTCCCTTGGCATTCGAATCGGCGGAAGCAGAGCCGGAAGACACGCTCGAAGCTGCCTTTGCATTCGAGTCAGATGAAGATGAAGACGAAGACGAGGATGCAGATCCGGTCGAGGCGTGTGAGCTGGTGCGGGAGCTTGAGGATGCGTACGAGTTCGTGTCGGATCCAGAATCGCCGGAAATCAAAGTGCGATAGGATCCTTTGCTAGCTTGAACAACGTCGCGATTGACACAGAAGCAGATGGAACGGTCATCGTCGTCAACCGTCCATTGATTGTCGCCTGACTTGCCTGAGGTGGCTGCGGCGCGTTTCTGAAGGCCGGTGCTCCAAAAGTCGGAACGACGCAGGATGTCCAGAGCAAGCTCAATCTCTGCGTCGGTCGCACGAGGTACCAGGTCCTGCCGACGAGCAGAAACACGTCGACGACGCTTCAATAAAGAAGAATCGACATGAGTCGAGCGAGAATGGGCTGGCGAGAGCGCGACGGCAGTGTGTAGGATAGTGCAGAGCAGGAGCAAGAAGGGCAGCAGACCAAGCCGGCCTCGAATTGATGGCAGCATCATCTTCTACAGATCTGGGAGATGAATTTGAAGGGGAGATGCGGTCTAGACAAGGGAGCGGTACGATTGGCTTCCTTTTATGCTTGTAGAACTCAACTTCTGGCAGGAAGCCCAACGGGTGAAATAACGTCCTGGTCTTGCTTGCTTGAACAAAGTCGAGATTGGCAGGTTTGGCAGCGGATCTCTGAGTGGCACAATCGCTGGACATGTCTCCTCGCTTTGGTACCGAGATTGCATGTGATCTTGCTGAAAAGATCGAGCTCGCAGGGCGGAGGACCGCACAGCGGCGCTTAGACTCAATACAGGAACGAAGCATGACTATCAAGCGAGGTGGAAAGATCTACGACCTGCGAAGCGACAAAGGAAGATGAGAACCGAATCATGCCAGGGAGATCCCCATGCTTTGTTCGCACTGCATGCATCTGCACAGGCCTGACAGCACACCTTTGCGTGAAGAACAATAGCGATGGCTTTGCGTAAGCTCGCTGGCAATATTTTGTAGTCGGCGATGATTCAAAGAACGCCGTATGTTCGCCGTTGACGTCCCAATCAAGCTCGAATCTGCCTGTCATAGGATGGACTCAGTGTAATGTCCAACGTGCTTTTAGCCCTTTCCCCCTAGCACTGCCCTGGCAGCATTATTTGCGACACAGAGGAAAGAGGATATGAAGATCGCTCATGTCGGTGGAGAACGTTGCTCCGTGAGCATGGGCCCGACCTCAAGGATCTTTCTTAGACCCTTATGCAGAAAGGCGATGCAGAGGATCCAAGTACATGCGCCCTGCGGGCGACCAACGGAAATCCTCCACGCTAAAGCAAGGGATAGAAGCTTGAGATTCTTCATCAAGGTGTGCTGCGTGATGTCCCACGGACAATGATCTTGACGCCAGACGAGATCAAACACGCGTCCCTATGCACTTTCAACTCTGTCACATTCTAAGAATCTCTAGTAAGAGGTAGTCAGAGAGAACCTGACCTCTCCGAGCATGCTGTCTGATCCACGCGGTAGTCAGCCCTGCAACGAATGTCGGGAGCATAAGAGTGCCAGTCTTGTTTCCGAACGTTACCTCGCCTGCAGGAAAGATCGGCGTTTATGCAAGGCACGCTGCACCTCCTTGAAGATCATCCACACTTCGAAGCAACTTCGGGATCAAAGTTCCGGCATGCCGCACACGTGATCTATCAAGCAAGACCAGCACTCTGGCACGGCAAGCATTCGATGTAGCTGTGACAGGGACAGCGTGAAGCTGGAACGGAGCTTGTCATGGTCGGGGCATCGCGCAACTCCAACTCGCTTGCCTTCTCCTTGCTTGCAGAGTTGTATTCTCGTGGTGCATCTCTCCGCGGGCTTTGCACGCTTGGAAATTCCGCTGTCAACCTGTCAAATTCCGAAGGAACGAGTCAAGCTGGGCGAGCTGAAACATCACTCACCCTACACTGTCTCGGATCAAAGCTACGCGAGCACCATCTTAGGCCTTTTCGAGAGTCAGAGAGGACAAGGATTTAAGGGTCCATCGAGGCAAACGTGCACGGTTCAACTCAGCAAGTCCGCCTGATGATTTTTGCATGGATCGAGACATTGCTGCTGAAACACCACCTTTACCTATTCACCACAACTTTCTCGTCCACCAAAGCGGCGATGACTTGTAACAATTCCCTCGAGAACAAGCAGCTCGATATCCTCGGTAGTGTCCCATCGCTGTTCAAACTATACACGCAGATCTCTTTCATCTACGCATCTGGCGGCAAGGATCAGCACCAAATCGAATACCATGTCACAACCACTTTGCGGCGTGGACTCGATGATCTGTCTAAACAGCTGCCGTGGCTGAGTGGCAAAGTGGTCAACGAAGGATCGAGCCCAGGCAAGACGGGCACGTGTTGCATTGTAAAGACATCCGAGATCCCGCTCGTTGTCAAACATTTCGACAAGGCAGCGTTGACTATCGAAAAACTCGATGATGCTAGGTACCCCTTTACAATGCTCGATGAAGGGCTCGTTGCGCCGTGTATGACGCTGAATCTGCCAGGACAACAAGTGGGACTCGTTGCAGAGACAGGCCCGGTGTTGGCGGTCCAGCTCAATTTTATGCCGGACGGCCTCATTCTCACAATCGTAGCTCAGCACAATGTGATGGACATGGTCGGTCAGACGAGCATCATGACCTGGCTCTCCAATGCGTGTCGAGGCACAAGACTGACTCAAGAAGAGCTTGCCATTGCCACCATTGACAAGAGCAGAGTGTTGACTCTTTTCGACAAAGACTGGACGCCGGACGAGGCATGGCTAGATCGCTTGCAAATCAAGCCTGCTGCCGCCACACAGACACAGGCACAAGATGGTACATCGCCCACAGTCACATGGGGCTATGTTGCCTTCTCGATGGAATCGGTTGCTGCGCTGAAGAGGATAGCGACAGAAACCAAAGATTCGGACAGCAGCTACATCACCTCTGACGATGCTGTCTGCGCCTTAATCTGGAAGTGCCTGTCTCGCGCCAGAGCAACAAGGCTCGACGCAAACAGCTCCACCGTCTTTGCCCGTGCCGTCGACCTTCGGGCTCGCATGGGTGTGCCAACAAGCTATCCTGGCACCTTGACCAATATGACGTACAACCATTCTTTGCTCGATACCGTCAGCGCAGAACCGTTGGGCAAGATCGCTGCCAACCTTCGTAGCCAGCTCAACTCACCGAAGTTGGCTCGTGACACACGCGCTCTTGCCACGGTTCTCGATCGATCGGATGACAAGGGCAGTCTCAGCATCACGGCGCCCGTAGACTCATCCACAGGCATCATGCTCAGCTCGTGGGCTTCGGTCAAGCTTTACGACCTCGATTTCGGTCTCGACCTCGGGCACCCTCTTGCTGTTCGACGTCCTGCGTTTATCCCCGTCGAGAGTCTGATGTACATCATGCCCAAGAGCCCCTCCTCCGGTGGTGCGATTGTTGGCATGTGTCTGCGGGAACAAGACTGGACGCAGCTAAGCCACGATGGCGAGTGGGCGCAATATGCATCGTATATCGGTTGACAAAGCTAAGAATTCCTCATGTACAATACTGTACCTTGGTGTTGGCGGATTGCGATAATGACAGACCGATCCCAATCAAAAGGGGGCCATCACAAGCTCAGCGCTGCACGTGTGAACAAGGAGAACGGTGAGGTTGCAGCAAGACCAGTGCGGTGGCCTCAGGTTCCAGCCCGCCGTAAGGGGGTAGGGTTAGGGTTAGGGTTAGGGTTAGGGTTAGGGTTAGGGTTAGGGTTAGGGTTA